>NW_027202940.1:0-127832 GCF_024711535.1 Dipodomys merriami
GCTCCTCAGGAGGCTGAGATCTGAGGATCATGGTTCAAAGCCAGCCTGGGCAGGAAAGTCCAGGAGACTCTGATCTCCAATGAATCACAGGAAAACTGGAAGTGGTACTGTGGCTCAAGTGGTAAGCTGAAAAGCTGAAGGGACAGTGCCCAGGCCCAGAGTTCTAGCCCCATGAGCAACACCTGTCCTGCTTGAACCTCACTCTGTGGCTCTAGGCAGAGTAATTTCCAGTGGGCCCCTAAGGGTCTCCCAATATCTACATGTCTTACAAGTCTTGAAAGCACCACTCTTTGGGAACCTTTGCCTACAGAGCGGGCCAAAGTATCAGAGAAGGATTTAGCCTTGGGGCACGGAGGACATGGGCCAGAATGGCATCAGAATGGCAACTGTCATGGGTGCAGTGTGGATCTGAGCAGTAAGTCAACATTTCAGACCAGGTTTCTGGGCCAGGAGGGGCAAGATCTGCAAGATGGCACAGCAGGTAATGCCTACTCACGGGGGCAAATTTGTCAAGCACACCTTGGGTGGGTGTTGAGTTGGGCTCATGAAAGACTCGTAGGCTCAGGAATCCACAGGTGGCTGGCTGCTGCTTGTAGCAGTGGCTATCCCAAGAGTCCCAGGGCTCAGAGCCCTGCTTTCCTCAACAATGTTCAGCGGCAGATGAAGGTCTGCAATCATGCACCGAGTAAAAACGTGTTCTTCCCTTGGTCCTGTACCCTATGCATGGATGGAGGTGCCGGTTCCATGGAATTTACTGCTATGGCCCAGACCCCTCAGCCCGAGAAGGAGTTGGGGAGAAATAACTTATGTGTCCAGAATTTACTATGACTGTGCCTCTCGACTGCCCCCAGTTCTAGCTCAACTCATCATTACAACCTACGTGTGTGTGTGTGTGTGTGTGTGTGTGTGTGTGTGTGTGTGTGTGTGTGTGTGTGTGTGTGTGCATGGGCACATCTTGGTACTAGGGCTTGAACTCAGGACCTGGGCTCTGTCCCTCACTTTTTCATTCAAGGCTAACAACTCTACCACCTGAGGCAGAGCTTTTCTTCCAGCTTTCAGGTGGTTACTGGGAAAGGAGAGTCTCACACACTTTAGAAAAGTGAGCTGGTGATAAGAAATGTACTCATTACCTTGCCCATGTAATTGTAACCCCTTTGTACAGTATTTTCACACACAAAAAAAGATCCTACTGATACCAGAAAAAAAAAAGAAAAGAAAAGTGAGCTGGGCTGCCTCTGAATGCCAATCCTTAGATCTCAGCCTCCTGAGGAGCTAGGAATATGAGAGCATGAGCTATTAACATCTGGCCACATTTTCCTTCTTGGCTAAGACAGTGTACCTCTCTCCCAGCCTAGCTCCCATCTACAGCTAACCTTCTTCCTCCTCCCCCTTCTCCTCCAGGCTTCAGAGGAAACATACCCTCCGGTGAGAACATAGTAATAGGATATTTGGCAGGTTTGAGCTTTATGTTCTCCACACAGTCAAGGGCTGCTGGGAGCTGATGTGGAGATCAGAGATCTAGGCCAGGGCAAGTAGACAGCTGTTAGAACAGAAGACAGTATGAAGAGACATCCTTGCAGCTGGATGCCAGTGGCTCATGCCTATAATCCTAGCTACTTAAGGCTGACACATGAGGATCAAGCAAGATTCAAAGCTAGCTTGGGTGGGCAGACTCTTATCTCCAATGAATCACCAAAAAGCTGAGAAGTAGAGCTACTGTAGTACAACTGATAGACCATGAGCCTTCCACAAACAAGCTAAAGGATACCACCTAGGCTCTGAGCTCAAGCCCTGGTAAACACACACACACACACACACACACACACACACACACACACACACACACACACACACACACACACACTAACATCCTTAGCAGGTGCCAGTGTCTCATACCAGCAATCCTAGCTACTCAAGAGGCTGAGCTCTTAAGATGGCAACTTGAAGCCAGCCCAGGCAGAAAAGTTCGTGAGACGCTTATCTCCACTAAACTACTAAAAAAGATGAAATGTGAGCTGTGGTTCAAGTGGTAGAGTGTTAGATTTGAGCAAAGGAAACTCAGTGCCTAGGCCCTGAGTTCCAGCTCTTAGAGATTTTTTTTTAAAAAAGACACTTTCACCTCCCCCCCCCGCCCCCGCCGTCAGGCCCTAAATCCAGATATTGGTCATCCTAGATCTCACTTCCACTCTTGCCACTTCTACAGACCCACCACAAGTGGCCTGTTTCTGGCCAGCTCTGTGTTAAGATGTGAACGTACACAATGGGGGCCTACCAAGGTCAAGGCTAATGCCTAGAACATTGAGGTATTGGCCATACCAGTCTCTCCTACCCCAATTCCCTGGCCCTGGAATCTAAAGTCTGTGCCTCAGTGTTCTGGGCATCCAGAATTCTCTAGAAGGATTTGAGAGGCCCAGCTAAGGCTGGAAGATTGACTTGCCTGCGATAATGTATGTTGACATTTCCTAGACACCGACAGACACTTCCAAGCCATCTTGGCCTCACCTCCAATGTAGCCCGGAATCCTTCTTGCTTGGGCGGCCTTCAGTCCACTATCAAGCTGGAGTTGGCCAGAGCCACTGGCAACTCCCTTCCCCCACTCACTGCCAGCCTGCTGAGAGGGACATGCAGCCAGAGGTCTAGAAGAGGAAAAGGGCAGGACATCCCATGTCTAAGTTCCCCACCCACAGACAGGCAATACTTTATTGCAGCTGGCCTGGCTGACCCAGAATCCCCTGCAGGAGGCCAAAGATTTGGACATCTGGACTTGGGCCCCAAAGAAAAGTTTGAACTCAGGTCTCTGGCAATTTAGGACTCATTGTAGACCCAGATAGGAGGCTATAGGCAAGGGTGGTGTGGAGAAGGACCACCATCCGAGGTCAGAAAGAGGCAGACAGTCACCCAGGAAGCGGACAGAGAAAGATGAGGAAAATACACACACACACACACACACACACACACACACACACACACACACACATATGGCACTGGTGTCTCACACCTGTCATCCTAGCTACTCAGGAGGTTGAGGTCAAAGCCAGCCAGCCAGCACAGAAATGTCTGTGAAGCTCTTATCTCCAATGAACCAACAAATAGCCAGAAATGAGCTGTACCTCAAGTGTTAGAGCACCAACTTTGAGCACAGAAGCATAGGAACTTCACCTAGACCCTGAGTTCAAGACCCAGGTCTTCTACATCCAAACACACAGACACAGACACACACAGACACACACATGAACACACAGACATACACACTGGTAGCCCAAACCCTCAGCAGTCCCTGAGCACCCTGAATATTCCACCCCAGAGATGATGGCACTACCATCATAGACCAACTGTAGACAAAACTCAGAGCCTCTCACATGTCTGGAATGGTTCACAACACATCATGGCATTTCTACTGTACAGTTATGCAGAAAATTCAGCTACCTTTTGTTTGGTTGTAGGTTATGGAGTTTGAGCTTTGGGCCTGCCAGCAGGGCCTCAGCTCTTCAGATGAAGTTGTGTGTTCTACCACTGGAGCCACAGCACCACATCCAATTTTCTGGTGGTTCATTGGAGATAAAGTCTCACAGACTTTCCTGCCCAAGCTGGCGTTGAACCGTGATCCTTAGATATCAGCCTCCTGAGTAGCTAGGATGACAGTTGTGAGCCACTGGCTGTGCCCTGCTACAACCAACTTCTTTTTTTTTTTTTTCAGCTTTCTTTCTTTCTTTTTTTATTGTGAAAATACTGTACAGAGGGGTTACAATTACATGGGCAAGATAAGCAGTACATATCTTATCAAGCATTGTAGCCTCCTCCTTTGTTTCCCCTTCCTATCCCTTCCCAGCTTTCCCCTATCCCTTAACCAACCCTTCCCCCCCCCACGAAAGTTGTAAAGTTCTTTTTTGATATGACAACTTGTACTTCTCATTGATGCAAGGGTCAGCCTGTATACTTACTTAAATGACTTGTTTTTTCCCCTTCCCCTCCACAAATTATACCACAATTAAATACAGTGAAAGCAGGGGTTGTACTGTGGGCAAGGGACATACAAAGCAACAAAGAAATAATCTTATAAATGTGTTAGAAACAAATGCTTGAAAGAAAAAAAAAACATTTAAATATAAACCTTAGGGTTCATTTTCCTAACATCACCTTATCTAACCTTTTCTGCTTGACTCATATATATACTAAATATTGCAAATAAAGGGACCTAAGTTTCTTTGGGCTTGGCTTACTTCACTTAATATAATTTTTTCCAAGTCTTTCCATTTCCTAACAAATGAGGCAATGTCATTCTTTCTGATGGAGGCATAGAATTCCATGGTGTATATATACAACATTTTCTTGATCTATTCATCTACTGAGGGGCATCTGGGTTGGTTCCATATCTTAGCTATGGTAAATAATGCTGTAATAAACATAGTTGTGCTGGTAGCTTTAGTGTGGTCTTGTTTGTAAACATTTGGGTAAATGCCCAAAAGTGGGATTCGTGGGTCATAGGGGTGATCTATGTGGAGTCTTTTGAAGAACCTCCATACTACTTTCCAAAGTGGTTGAACAAGTTTACACTCCCACCAACAATGAAGTAAGGTTCCCTTCTGTCCACATCCCCTCCAGCATCTGTTGTTATTAGAGTTCTTGATTTTTGCCATTCTAACTGGGGTGAGGTAGTATCTTAATGTTGTTTTGATTTGCAACCCTACTACTATCTCTTGCAAGCAAGGAAGGGGTATCTTTCTTTCATGTTTGGTTTTTGTTTTTTATTTTGGTTGAGGGGCTTGAACTCAGGGCTTGGTTACTGTCCCTGATGTCTAATTTTCCTCAAGGCCAGTGCTCTACCATTTGAGCCACAGTGCCACTTCCAGTTAGAGATTGGAGATGAGTATCTGGAGGGACTTTCCTGCCTGGCTGGGAAATGAGATCCTCTGGATCTCAGCCTCCTGAGTGGACAGGAAGACACATGTGAGATGACAGGTGTGAGCCATCGGCTCATGGTTTAAGGTGTCTGAAGGACTAGACACCTTAAGCCAAAAATGGCAAAAACTCCCATTCTCTTGGATTGGAAAAATTAACATTTTGAAAATGGCAATACTTCCCAAGGCTATCTACAAATTCAATGTGATACCTATCAAAATTCCAACCTCATTCTTCAAGGAAATAGAAGAGGCAATCCAAAAATTCATATGGAACAATAAAAGACCCCGAATAGCAAAAACGCTCCTCAACAGAAAGAACCCTGCTGGAAGAATATCAATACCAAATTTCAACCTCTACTATAAAGCAATAGTAATCAAAACAGCTTGGTACTGGCACAAGAACAGACCTCAGGACCAATGGAATAGAATTGAAAACCCAGAAATGAACCTAAAGAACTACAGCTATCTAATCTTTGATAAGGGAGCTAAAAAAATAGAATGGAAGAAAGACAGCTAAAAAAATAGAATGGAAGAAAGACAGCCTCTTCAGTAAATGGTGCTGGCAAAATTGGTTAACTACTTGTAGAAAACTAAAGCTAGATCCTTATATATCACCCTGCACCAGAATCAACTCCAAATGGATCAAAGACCTCGGAGTCAAAGCAGACTCTCGGAAAACATTACAGGATGGAATAGGAGAAACCCTAGGTCTCCTTGGCGCAGGCCAAAATGTTCTTAATAGAGACCCAGAAACACAACAAATCAAAGAAAGGTTGGAGAAAAGGGATTGCATGAAGTTGCAGAGCTTTTGCATGGCAAAGGACATAGCTAGCAAGACCAATAGAAAGCCTACGGATTGGGAGAAGATCTTCACTGAGCCATACAATGGACAAGTGTCTCATATCTAAAATATACTTGGAACTCAAAAAATTAGATCCCCCACCAACAAATCCTCAAAGAAACAACTGCCCAATAAATAAGTGGGATAAAGACTTAAAGAGAAACTTTTCTGAAGCAGAAAGAAGTATGGCCAATACACACATGAAGAAATGCTCAACCTCCCTAGCCATAAAAGGAGTACATTTCTTATCAAGCATTGTAGCCTCCTATGCAGCCACCTTCTTATACCAAGGGAAAACCCAACTCATCAAGACACAAACCAAATGTAACCCTACACTTCAGACTTTGTCACCAGCATCCAAAACCATTCTTCCATGGATGGAGAGCATATAATTGACACTACCATTCCACCCCAGATCCCATTCACCCACTCCCTGTCTGCCATAGCCATAACCTCTGGAGTTCTTGGTAAGGCACCACCTACCCTGCTTTGGCTTCACACTGGGGTAAACCTGGGGACTTATTAGAAATGTCTGTACTGTGAGGTCAGCATCTGGTCTCAGAACCACAGAAACACTACTACTTCACCATCTCTTGCAAGCAAGGAAGGGGTGTCTTTCTTTCTTGTTCGGTTTCTGAATTTTTTTTTGTTTTGTTTTGGTTGAGGGGCTTGAACTCAGGGCTTGGGTACTGTCCCTGATGTCTAATTTTCCTCAAGGCCAGTGCTCTAACACTTGAGCCACAGTGCCACTTCGGGTTGGAGATTGGAGATGAGGCTCTGGAGGGACTTTCCTGCCTGGCTGAGAAATGAGATCCTCTGGATCTCAGCCTCCCGAGTGGGCAGGATGACAGGTGTGGGATGACAGGTATGAGATGACAAGTGTGAGCCACTGGCTCATGGCTTAAGGTGTCTAGTCCTTCAGAATTTCCACCTAGTCCTTCTCTAGACACTACCACCTAGACACCCCTCTACCTCCTTCAGGGAAAGCAAAGGGAGGCTAGAATCTGGGTGGGGTCATGGGGATTAAAGGGCCCACTCCACATCACTAACCCCCTCTAAGCTCCCATCTGCCTCCTCTGGATTGCCTGGTCTTCCAGGGTGGATCAGACCCACAAGGAGTTCTGGGGCCTGCCCTATGTCCCCGTGCCCCACCCAACCGATACCTGAGGACTTCTTGGGCCAGCTGCGCCATGTCCCGGTGGAAGACGTTGGGAGGGTTGCTGATAACCAGGCCCAGGGGTACCCAGGGCAGAAGGAGTGTCCAGCTCCCCTCTGTCAAAGGAGACACAAAGCACAGATGGATCTACTAAGAGATTCAGTGCATCTACCTGTCACGAAAGGTCCCTGGGAGAAGTGTTTTATGGTGACAGCCCTGGGGCCTGACCTCAGGGCCCGGCACTGTCCCTGACTTTCTGTGTCTACAGGGGAGTGCCCTTTCACCTGAGCCATGGTGCCACTTCCAGCTTTTACTGTGTATGCAGGACCTAGGAATTGAACCCATGCTTTCCTGTGTGCTAGGCAGCTCTACCTCTAGGATGCAATCCCAGCCCTGGATAGCTGTTCTTCTGTGATCCCTCAGGCCTGTCTTGGGACAGTCTCGCACATCTATACCAAGTCTCTCACCAGCAGCCCTGGCTGGAAATGAACACGCTCTGCTATGTTGCCCATCATCTGTAGCACCTCTGTTGTCTGTGCTTCCTACAGATCCTCCTTGTTAAGCAAGACCCCTTTTCAAGTGCTGTCTCCAAGAAGCCCTTTCTGATCACCTTGGAAAAGCTGGAGCCTCTCCGCTGTGCAGGCTGCCAGCCTTGTCAGACTCTGCCCTCCAGCCAGTGTGTGTTGAGAATGCATGAAGGGGAAGGCCTGGATTCCACCACCGGATTTCTGAAGGCCCTGATACACCACCCAGGGGCAGGTGTTGTATCACACTCCGTGAGAGGGGCTCGAGGACTGGGCAATCTGTGGGCAACATGACAGGGCCATTTCTTTTTGTGGGCTTGAACTGAGGATCTGGGAGCTGTTTCTCTGAGTTTTATTGCTCATGGCTGCTGCTCTACCACTTGAGCCACAGCTCCACTTCTGGCTTTTTGGTGGTTCCATGGAGAGAAGTGTCTCTCTCGCTTTCCAGCTTATGGCTGGCTTTGATCCTTGATCCTCAGATCTCTGCATCCCAAGTCACCAGGATGTCAGGCTTGACCCTGAGCCAGAGGTGACGGGCACCAAAGGCTTTTTGGTTTTTGTTTGCTTCCGTTTATCTCCTGTGAACTAGCAAGCCCAAGTTAAAATAATCAGTTACAGGGGATCAAATTCCTCCCCTAGGTCGGTTAATCCAGGCAGATAAAATGTCTTTGGAAAAGGCTAGTCTGAGTTGGCTTAGGGATGTTTGTGTGTGTGGGTGTTAGGGATACCTATCCTCATCTACGTGATGCCTCCTCCTCCCAGCAGGGAGTGCATCCAGGATCCTGACCCCAAGGGAGGTGGATGAGGGAGGGTACCTAAGGTCACATCCAGGGGGATGATCCGAATTCTGTCCTGCACTGATAAAGCCTGGACAGATAAAGGAGAGAAGGAGAGGGTTATTGGAACAAGAAAGTGAGCCCCTACCTTTGGCTACATGTACCAGCAAGAAAACTGAATACATCTTTCTTGGTAGTCAGAAAAAAGATGTACACTATTCATTTATTTTATGTTTGTGTTAGTCCTAGGGCTTGGATTCAGGGCCTGGGTGTTATCCCTTAGCTTCTTTTATTCAAGGTTGAGGCTCTACTAACTGAGCCTCAGCACCACATCTGGCTTTTTTGTGTGTGGTTTTGGGGAGCTAGGTGGTTTATGGGAGATAAGAATCTCCTGGACTTTCCTGCCCGGGCTGCTCTGAGTCACATCCATCAGATCTCAGCCTCCCAAAGAGCCAGAATGATGGGTGGGAGCCATGAGCTCCTGACTGCCGCCATCCATTTATAATCCCTTAGGCCCAGAGCCAGGCCACCTATACTACCCCTCCTTGTTGGGAGTAGGAAGCAGACATGAGTGGGTTTGATACTTCAACAACCTACCTATCTTTGAGCATTGTTCTGGGTCAGTCTGATGGAGGCTTCGTCCTTATCCACAGCAATGACATGGCTCTGTCACAAGAACAAATGTCCCCCCGGGAGGCGTCAGGTCTGTGGTCTTTCCTCTGAACCCCGCCACCCTAACCAAAACGACACTCCCCAGCAAAGCGTAGTACACACAGAGTGTTTTTATTGTCTTATACCCAGGGTCTCGTCAGATACGTGGGGGTATAGGTCAGAGGCCCGGAATTGTGCTGGCAGGGGGACAAGGCGACACCTTCTCATCCACTTTCCTTCAACAGTGTAGCAGAGGGATGTGGGCAAGGACTGATGGGATAGACAATGAATAACCATCACGGTCTAGCCAGGGCACAGAGGGGCTTACCTCAAGGGGCTGGTTCAACAGGCTGGGCAAACAGCTCCTGACCCACAGCCCACCTCCAGAATGAGAGGGCCACCTTGGGTTCCAGCCACATGGGAATGCTGGGCCACCTCCTCCAGCATTCTACCAATTCCTGCGAGAGAGAAAGAGAGAGGGAGAGAGAAGAGACAGAGAGGGAGAGAGAGAGAGACAGAGGTCCAGAATTACACTTAAGCCAGGTGCCGGTGGCTCGGACCTATAATCCTACCTACACAAGAGGCTGAGATGTGAAGATGGTGGTTCATAGCTGGCTCCAGAGGAATGTCTGTGAGACTCTTATCCTCAAAGAACCAACAGAAAACCGGAAGTGATGCTGTGGCTCAGGGGGTAGAGTACTAGCCTTGTTCTGAGGAGCTCAGGGATAGCATCCAGGCCTAGAATTCAATCCCCACAAATGACAAGAAGTGGACTTCCCACACAAGAAGGGACTGAATAACACACAGGGTCCTAGGAAGCCTGGCAGAGAAATCAGGCCAAGATTCCTCTCAGCTGGGGTCATGAGTAGGTCACCTGGCTTCTCCATGACTCATTTTCCCCAGCTGGAAAAATGAATAGAGTGAAAAATCCCTTCCGCATGGGGACAGGGTAATGATGAAAGGCAGCCATGTTTTGTTTCATAATCCCACACCTGTTGCTTGATTAATAACAGACCCCATCTGAGCCCTTTCCCGGCAACTTCCTGTCATATGCTCACAGAATTGTTGAGAACTGTATCTGACACCTGCTCCCTCTGTGCCTGGCCCTGCTCCAGAGACACCTCTGTATTAGTCCCTTATTTACTCACAACTGTCCTATGAGGAGACTTAGGTCCAATGGTGGACATCCAACCCAGAGCTTCACCTGTGGTCAAGAATCGGCTGCCGTGAACTAAGAGTTTGGGACAATCCATCTAAAATGATGACTGAGCAGGGCACTAAATGTCTACCACCACCACTACCTCCCCCCACCCCCCACATACACACAAACACACCTCCACCATCCTTTGCAGGCAAAGATGTTTTACTTTCTTTCTTTTTGTTGGTTGTGGGGCTTGAACTCTGGGCCTGGGTTCTATCCCTGACCTCTTCAGCGCAAGTCCAGCACTCTACTACTTGAGCCACAGCACCACTTCCGGTTTTCTGGTGCTTTATTGGAGAGAAGACTCTGAGGGTCTTTCCTGCCCAAGCTGGCTTTTACCATGATCCTAAGATTCAGCTCCTGAGTACTTAGGATGAGAGCCATGAGCCACTGGCACCCGGCCAAAGAGGCTTTTCTATGCCTGTCATCCTATCCCCTCAGGAGACTGAGATCTGAGGACTGCACTTGGATGCAACCCTTGGCAGCAAAGTCATTGAAAACTCTTATCTCCAATTAAACACCCAAAAACCTTGCAAGTGGAGCTGTGGCTCAAATGGTAGAGTGCTAGCTTTGAGCATGAAACCAGGGATGGGACCCAGGCCCTAGTTTTAAGCTTTTTCTAGCATAGACCCACCCAAGAAAAGGAAGCAGGTGAGCACACGGGAGTTCAAAGCTCACACACAATACTCAAGACTCACAGAATAGACCCCATCCTGCTCTGAGTCTCTAGATTCTATGTACTAGATCATGGCAGGCTGAGATGGGACTGACCATGCACCAAGTCAGGACATTCAAGTACAATCCATACTGAGGATCCCATGACCTCATCAAGGATCAAGATCTCTCACTGTCCTGCCTTGACACTGGGCAGTCAGGTGAGATCTAGTTATCCAAACAAAGGATATGGGAATGAATGAATTTCTCAGCCAAGGGATGCAGACTGGAGGGCTCTAGGTCCCTCTCTCTCAGGGAGGAGAAAGGGGCTGATCCATCTCAGGAATGTTCCTGGGTTGTGAGTATCCTCAAAGAAACAACCCTGCTCCCACCCCAGTGCCTCCTGATTTCCCACTAGCCTCAACCTTCAGTCGGCCCCTCCCACATCTGCCATCTAGACTAAAGGGTGAGCCAGCAAAGAGACCCACCTCTACCTCTGAGAATGGCAGTCAGGGGGCCGTAGAATCCCCTAGAGGAAGTCTGGGGGCAACACGGGTCTGACTCTTGCCCTCATTCCCTGGGTGTCCTGTTCCAGTGGCACGCTTACCTCTGTCTCTGGTCGAGGAATGAACACTGGGAGTGTCACCTTCAGATTGAGCCAGCAAAAGTGCCAGTGCCCATGGATGTACTGCACAGGCATCCTGCAGTGGACGACAGCCAGGTTTTCAATGGTGAAACCAGAGTGCCAGGACTTTTAATAGCCATGTGGCTGGGTCGAAGATTCTATCACTGATGGTCTAGGCCTGAGTCACTGGATCTGGGATTGTCCTCCCTCTTCATCTCCCTGCTAATCCCTTGCCACCCCCCTCTGGACACTCCCTCAGCCTATACCTTCCTAGCGCTTGGACAGTATCTTCTTATCTGACCAGAAAATAAACTCCATGAGCCAGGGGAAATTGAAACTCTGTGACCCACCCTGAGTCCTAGGGTCTACCCGAGGCTACTTCCCTCTGCAGTCAGCGACCACTCAGATTTGTATGTCATGAAGTTGCTGATGTCATGAATGGGTCAGTGGCTTGGTCCTACACACTAGCTTTAGGCTCTGGAACTGTCCCCACAGAGATTGTGAATGGTTGGCTCCCTTGATCTAGGGACTCCAAACCAAGGCTTGCATGCTCCCTTCCTTCCTTTCCTCCTTTTCTCCCTCCATCCTTCCCTCCTCTCTTTCTCTTTCCTTTCTTTGTGTCACTCCTGGGCATGAACTCAGAGCCTGGGTGCTGTCCCTGAGCCTTTTTACTCAAGGCCAACAGTCTACAGCTTGAGCTGCTAATCCACTTCTGGCATTTTCTTTTTGGTAGTCAGTTGGAGATAAAGAGTCTCAAGCCTCCTAAGTAGCTAGGATGACAGGTGTGAGGCACGAGCATCCAGCTCAAACCAAGATTTCTTCATGTGCTGTGGAACCAGCACTGGAACCTTTCATCGTGTATGACTCCAACTCTCTCTCCCCCAGGAACTGGCACACACTGTAACGTTTTGTTAGATAAATAGATGAGCATCTGTCTATGACAATACTACAGAAAAGTCCCATCCAACTCAGGTAAGCATCCTGGGTGGGGGTAAAGCCTGATGTAGCTCTCCCACAGTTCTCCCTCCTCCCTCTTCCCACCCTCCTGGTGCCACCGCACTTAACTGTTTTGGTTCCAAGGACGTGAGCCATGTACTCACTGTATTCTGGGGTCTCTAGGATGACTATCTTCTCAAAGATCTCTGTCCAGCCACTGACCAGCTGTATGGCACTCTATTCCCCACTCAGCTGTGAACAAGGTTGTCCTGAGTTGAAAGCTTGGCTCAAGGGGCCTCCTCTGCACTCCCTAGTGCCAGACTGGATGGTCCACCATATCCGGCCCCCAATTTTCATGTTGCAGAAAAGGATCCCTGAGGCATCCTGGGTCTCTGAATCTCCCAGAGTCCAGTACAGGTCCTGGGAATTTTCTCTGCTCACAGCAATCAGGCTGCAGATGGCAAGGTCACAATCTCTGCTCCCCACAACATTCTCGAATGTAGTGATCACCCTAGAGAGAGCCGGAGGAGAATCGGCAGCTGCCGGAGAAAGGCAGTCAAGGCACGGCGTTCATATCAGGAGACCATTTGGCTCCGCAACTCTGCTTGTGCTGCTTGAATATCATTGTTTGGTGGCTGAAATGGTCCTTCTCATTTGACCCATTATCCCAAGCATTAGTAGAAATTGCCAGCTTCAAGGAAAAAACCCTGGAAAAGCTGGCATTTCAACTTGTCCCAATCAAACTTAAAGGGTTCCAAAGTCAGTGGTCCCCTTTTCCTTCCAGACAGCCTACAGTAGGTTACAGAAAATGGCATTCAGAGAGCCCTAGCTAACAGCCATGTCCTGATACCAAGCAGGCTCCAGCAGGGGCAAACACTTGCCTACCATTGCCTAGCTGGAAACAGCCCAGGAGGGACACAGATTGGAGTCTGCAGGACTCCAGGTAGGACTACCCACCAGTGCACTGCCCCTAGAGTGAATCCACGCCACCACTGGGGGACGGAGCCCCCTCCCCAGATGCCCACTTACATGGTCAATACCCTGGGTAAGATTCTCCTCTCATCCTCAGTCGTGGTGAACCATCTGCTATGTCACACCGTTCATCACTTCCCAGACCCTCCTAGATTCACAGCCCCTGCCCTACTACCTCCCATCTAATTCCCTATTTATGTTTGGCAGACTCATTCCCAACCTTGAATTAGCTCCAACTATACACACCAGAGCAGACTGTCTGGCTGGAAGAGTGCGGCTGTGATCACAGTAGCCTCATGAGCCTTCTGGCTAAAGACAGAAAGGCAGGTGTCCACTCTGGTCTGCGGTTCACACAGGCCTCCTAGAAGAGACCCACGCAGGTCCAGCAGCTACTGTGGGCTGCAGAAAAGGGGAAGAAAGAGGTGGAAAGGAACATCTACTGAGACCTTCTCTAAAGGAGCCATGAAACGGTGAAAGAGAAAACAAAAATTATGGCTGGGCTCATACTGGACATTAATTGAAAAAGAATAACAAATACACACATACACACAAATAAAATGCTTTTGCTCTTTTTAGACAAGGTGACTGTACAATGAGAAAGATTATCTCTCTCTCTCTCTGTCTCTCTTTCTCTCTCTCTCTCTGTCTCTTTCTCTCTCTCGCACGCACACACACACACACACACACACACACACACACACAGATTCAGAGCAGTGTCTCTCCTGAGTTTGTTGGTTTCTCACCTGGGCAATGTACTAGCTGGAGCACAGGGGTTCCCTTGTCAGAACCAAGGGATCTCACCCAAGGGGAACAATGCTCTCATAATGCAGAAGGGCCAGACCCTTCCCATTGGTAACAACAAGCCTTGACTCCCCATTCACCAAAACCCTAGACCAGGATGCTGGGTGAAGGAGTTCCGAGACACGTGGCTTCTCAGAGCCTGGACAGAAAACAAAGCAGGTGCCTCCAGAAAGGTGTCTGACCTGGGGTGGGGGCGTTGTTGGGGACTTTGATGGGGTCCTAAAGGCTATATACATGGATGGACTCCCTACTTCCCTCCTACATACTTCTGGGCAACGTGGCAAATTCTTGGTGAGGACTAGGAGACTAGATGGACTGGTAGCACTAGCAGAAGCTGGCAGAACTGGGAAATGTGATCACCCAGTCAGAACTGTTGAATGCTGGGGTTGGGGTACAGGCCGGTTATATGTGTGTCAGCGGGGGTGTGTTTTTCTCCCAAATACCCACCTTCTATCTGACCCCAGTGCCCTCACCTCTGTAGTGGGCTCTTCTGGGAATGACCTCAGGTGAAAGGGTGACTGAGCGCAGAAGACAAGGGCTCACACAACAACGGAGTCTATCTTCTGCATCCAACAACCCCTGCCCAGCAAAAGGGAAAAGAACCTAGAAGGTAGGTGTGGAGGTGCAGCTCCCCACCTCTGACTAAAGCCACCAGGTTCCCACCAGGGAGAGGTAGGGTGCAGATGCACAGCTGTGTGGTTCCCACTGCTCCAGGCCAGGGGTTCTGTGGTGTCCCCTCCTCCCCATCCCTGCAGCTCCCCTTTTCCTGGAACACTGGCCACTAGGGATGAGGGTGGGATCCTCAGGTGGACACCCACCTCCACCCCCCACCCCTGGGGTGCATTTGTGGCAGAGCCAGGACAGACTGTGGGGCACGGTGGAGGCACAGGCAGGGCAGGATGGGGAGGCAAGAGGCAAGGGTCCGGGTCCACGAGGGTGGGGAGGAAGGGTAGAGTGGGGGATGGGGTTTACAGGGGGGGTTGTGGAGTGCGGGAGCTCAGGTCGGCCACTCACGTGTGCTGCTGGAAGAAGCTGTAGGCTGCGACTCCGTGTGGCGCCAGGAGTCTGAGAACCGAGGGCTGGAACCAAGTCAGGGCCACCAGCAGGCCAGGGGAGCACCATCTCCGCCAGGTGACTGCTAGAGGCTCCGCGGGTCCCAGCCAGCAGCGCCATGTTTGAAACCCAGCGCGGGCGCGTGGTGTAGCTGTGCGCAGCCTCTGCTCTTCCTCAGCCACCACCGCAGACTCAGCGGCCTCCTAACCTGTGGCCGCCGCCGCCTCAGCAGCCACTGCCTCTGCCGTGCTCCTCGCACCGGGACCTCAGACTCAGGGCCACCATGGCTGGGCGCCTCCGAGGGGCTGCGTGTGGCGATGTGCGTGCCTTGCAGCTCCACATGCTCTGCGCTCCCGGCCAGGACCCACACTATGATCGGAGCACCCGCCAGCCACTGAAGCCATTTCCACGCGTGCTAGTGCTCATGCTCGCTCTTCTCCCAGCTCTCTCTCTGCCCCACACTCCTCTCCTGGGCCACCCACCCCTGCTGCACACACACCGATGCCCCTGGAGCTCCTGGCCATTGCTGCCACCAAAGTGTGCTCCTGGGCCCCGCCCCCTCCTCCCCTGGGTCCCACCCCACACCCCTGGCCACAATTGCAGCCCTGACTGGGCCCTGAGGCTTCTAGACCATGGCAATTGCAGCCTTACCTCAGCTCAACATTACCCCCACCCCCAGTACCGGCCCAGGGGATCGAATCTCCCCTCAGCGCCACCGCTGGAGGAGACTCTCCTCCATCCCCCTCCACTCCACACACCAAGCAGTTGCATGGTGACACTCCTGTGTGTATGTGTGTTTGTGTTTGTGTCTGTGTGATTGTTGGGGATAACCACCTCTCAAGGACTCAGAACATAGCACCCTTTGGGATGACTCAGCACACAGCACACTTCCAAAATCAGCACAAAGCACCCTGTGTAAATGACTCAGCACACAGCTCCCCTTGAAGGACTCAGCATGTAGTATGCTGAGTACTCTACCCAGCACCCTTTGAAGGAGGGAGTCTATAGCCCACAGTGTAAAGGACTCAGTGAATGGCATGCTTTGAAACACTCAGCACATAGCACTCTTTCCCAGGGACTCATCACAATCTGTGTTGAAGCACGCTGTGTAAAACACCCAGTGCACAGCTTCCTTAGATAAACTCAGCACACAGAACAATTTTGAAGGACTCAGCACATACCACACTGTGGAAGCTCTCAGCACACAGCACCATTTGAAGGACAGTACAGAGCACCCTATGGAAAGGACTTGGCACACAGCACTCAAAATACACTTCATCCCTCTCTTCTCAATGGCTCACACATAGCAGGACCCTTTAGGATGCATTAACACACCACAACTTTTGAAGGACTCAGAGTACAATACTTTGTGTAATGGACTCAGCAAAAAGCCCCCTTTAAAAAAAACCAGGATGGCCCACTCTTCTCAGGGATTCAGCACATAGCACCCTTTGGGATGACTCAGCAAACAGCATCTTTTTAAGGACT
Organism: Dipodomys merriami; assembly: GCF_024711535.1. Lineage (NCBI taxonomy): Eukaryota > Metazoa > Chordata > Mammalia > Rodentia > Heteromyidae > Dipodomys > Dipodomys merriami. The sequence goes on from NW_027202940.1 coordinate 16,580, forward strand.
CAGCATATAACTCCCATGAGGGAAGGACCCAGTAAATAGCGCCCTGTGAAGGACTCAGCACATAGCTGTATGTCACAAGTTCAGCTGTCATTAGAATTAGGGTGCTTTCTTCAGTATCACCATTCTTCAGAAACACGTCACAAATCCTACCAGTTCACATTTAGACAAGCTGTGTTTTATGAGGGAAGTCAGCTGGGGGTCTTTAACTAAAAGCTTGGGGGCCCTGTCCCTGAGCTCTTTGGTTCAATGCTAGAGCTCTAACACTTGGAGGCACAGATCCAATTTTGTTTTTTGGGGTTTTTCTTTGACAGGTCTTATGGTGATAAGTAAGGCCAAGTTAGGGTATCCGTGGGCAAAGGCTCTTAGCTCAGCCTGGAGCTGACCTCTCCCTTCCCTGTTGCCCTGGAAAGCTGGGCCTCCTGGAGCTCTCTGGGCCTAGGGTTGAACAGACCTACTCAGGCATCAGCAATCAGGGTGAGCAAAAGTCAGCTTGGCCCTAGTAACTTGCCCAAATTGAACTCTAGAGGATAATGGCATGAGACCGCATGTTCCGTGTGTGGCCACCAGGGGGCAGGAGTGGCCCACAATAGGGATTGTACTTGTCACTTGTGTTTACTCTTGCTTCCCTGGGGCCCCCAATCATGATTCAAAGCCACCATGGACAGCAAAGTCCTTGAGACTCATACCTACAATTAACCATCAAAAAGGAAGTGGGGCTGCACACACACACACACACACACACACACACACACACACACACACACAACACAAACACACACACCACATATATGCAAAATCAGAGATTTCTACACTGCAGTCTTTGGGTATTCTCTACTTTTTCCCCCACTAAGCCTGGTGGCTGCTGGCCCAGGTGTTTGGTGCATACAACATCACCTGGCATCTTCAATTTTGGAGGAACAGAATGGCTAGAAGGTCAACCTTCCCCCATCCCGGCTCCTTGATTGGGTCATCGTCTATCCAGGCCCTTTGGGGCTCCTTTACAGACTCGCCAAGATGCCTTCAAAAGGCATCACATACTGCGCACTGGTGGCTCATGCCTGTCATTCTAGCTACGCAGGAAGCTGAGATCTGGAGGATCATGGTGCCAAGCCAGTCTGGGCAGGACAGTGTATGAGACTCTTATCGATGAACCATCAGAAAACAAAAATGGCAGTGTGGCTCAAGTGGTAGAGTGCCAGCCTTGAGAAAAAGAGCTCAGGGACAGCCTTCACGACCAACAACAACACGGAGAGGCATTGCATGATGTCTTTGGGATTGTCATGGGCCAAATGTAATTGGAATTAATTATAATTGGAATTAATCAAGTCCTCCAAGACAAAGCAGTACCTCCTTTAATCCTGTGCTCCTCCATCTCGTCTCACCCCCTGGCCTTGTTCGTGCTTTGGGTCAGCATGGTTCTGGCTGGATGGGAGGGCTCCAAGGAAGATCCCAGAGCAATCACCCCACCTCCTTCTGCCCTGCTCACCCTGATGCTTCTGCTCTTTGCCATAGACCTTCTTCCTGGAATCCATCCATGAGGTCATCACCACCATCATAGTGATGAGTGGTGGGTGTGGCCTAACTAGGGGCAGTCAGAGGTGGAAGTAGGTCTGGGACTAGGAGCTTCCACTTTGGGTGTGGGCTGAGGCCTGGGCTGACTTTTATTTCATCCTGAGCCTTGCAGTGGTAGGGAGACAGTTTAGACTTTACATTGAGTCAGGTAAGATTGGAATCTGGAGGACCACTTGTGTGGGGAAGGATGTGGGACTCAGGGGGCCACTGTTGTTGGTATTTTCTTGGGACTCCCCCCTCCCTCTCTCATCCCTCAATGGTAGAAGAAAAACTTCAACTCAGGGTGTGGGAAGAGGGGGCAGGGGAATATTTTGGGTTGAACCAGACTTGTGCTTCATATTAATCCTAGCCCCTACTTCCTATTTATCTGAGGAATGGCCATATGGGTTTGGGAGGGGGAAAAATCATCCTAGCTGAGAATGTGGATCAGTGGTAGAGTGTTTGCCTAGCATGCCAGAAGTCACCAATGGGCCACCAATAGGCCATTAGATGTCCCTTGAGTTTGGGCCAACTCCCTTCAGCCTCTGCCCTACCCTACCCCCAGTTTAACCTTCCCGTTGCCCGGCAGATGGAGGCCTGAGAGAAAGCCACTTGGTCACCTACTTCTGGTGGCTGCCAACGCTTTTGAGAGTCAGTATGTCACATAGAGAGTCGTCATCTACATCAGTCTACCGGAGAAAGTGAGAGAGCACTCCTCCCCTGAGCCTGGAAGCTGTGGGCAGATCTGGATGTGGGGCATCTGGGGCAGGACCTGCTCCTTGGGGGAATCCACTATGGGGTCGGGAACCCTGACCTCTCCTCTGGCAGTTTCCATGCTGTCTTCAAGTTGCTTCTGAAGCAGTGTTGGGGAGGGGGATGGGAGGCTCAGCCTGTGCTGGCATCTGGAAACTGCTGTCTGTGCTTTCCCTGGCTAGGAGTGACAGCAGCTCCTCAACACTCTCCTCTTCTCGATCTTCTCCTGAGACAGCCAGTGCATGCACTGGGCTTTTTCCCAACATAGCTCATTCAGGACCAACATCTGCTCTTTACACACCATGAGGGACTCCTTGATAGTTTGGATGTGTGCCAAAAGCTGGCTGCATCAATGGTGGAGCTCACCTGCTGGACTCTGGAAGTCCACCTCATCAGGCAGGTCATGGATGAGGGTCTGTGGCTCCAGCTCAGTCTGGCACTGAGCTGCTGGGTTGGCCATGGGGTGCCTGAAGCTAGCCCACCATTCTTGGGTCAGGAGTTTCCCCCTGTGGATCTCATCCTCCAAGAGCACTCTCAGAGCCATGTCACTCTTGGTCTGGGGAACCTCTCCATCCTGTGTGATGGTCACATGTGGTGGGGGGGATTCACCTGTTACCTTTTGCTTCTCCAGGGCTCATCCCTTCCCCTTCCCCAGGGAAAGCCAGGAAGCTCAGCTGGGCTTGCAGGCATTCCTCCTGTGATCTGGTGGCTTCCAGGCACTTGAGAGTGTCCTGCCACTTCGGGGACACCACCTGGTCCCTCCAGTTTGTTGAGCCCTTCACTTGCATCAGCTGCTCCAGCAGCTGGATCTGCCTCTCTAAGTGCTGCTGCAGGGCCTCCTTCTCAGACCACAGTCGCTCATTGGAGACAATGTGCCATTCACAGGAGGTTCTGAACTCCTGCACTGGCCCAGGGACTGCTCCTGCTGCTCCTGAGCTGCTTGGCTCTCTCTCTCTCAGCCACCACTATCCATTTCTCTATCTTCTTCTCTGAGCAGTCCTACTGCTCCCGCAGATGTTTCTTCATCTGCTGCTTTGTGTCCAGGATGCTGGCAAGCTCCTCCTTCTCACTGCTCACCCGGTGGAGAGCGTCCCACAGCAGGGCCAGCTTTTCCTCCGGTTGTCTATCCCACACACATGCACATCGTGGGGTCTCAGGGGTCTCCTGCTGATCCTAGGCTTTCTCCTCCAGTCTCTGCAGTTGCTCCTGCTGCTCCACGTTCTGAAGACGGAGACTGGTTTTCCTGGACCTGGATATGAAGTTGTTCCTCCAGGTTATTCAACTCCATCTTCAGTACCTAATGCCCTCCAGCGCTTGTTGGAACTTGCATATTCTCTTCTTCATGTTGCTCCTCTGTATCTACAGCACTTCCACCTTCTCCTGCAACTCTGTGTTCACTTGCTCCAGGTCATCAAAGTTTCTGGTATTTTCCTCGAGCTGAAGGATCACATCATTCAGCTGTTTGAGGAACATTTTGGTCTTCTCCTTTGCAGCAGTGACCAGAGAAGCCACTATCTCCAGCTCTGCCACACGCCACTCTGTAGCTTGTAGGCAGCTGGTGACAGCTTCATGCTCCCTTTCTCTGTCATCAGCGGCCTGCTGCACTTGGGCCAGTGCACATTGTAAATCGCTTTCTGCCGAAACCAACCGCTGTATGGGTGCCTTTTGGATTTCTACCTCCATTTTTGGTGCTGCATGTATCTGGTCTATCTTCTCCCTCTCTTACTCCCATTGACCCTGCGGGTCTGTCTCCCTACTTCAGTGGTTGGATCTTGGCACAGAGTGCCTGGTTTCTTCTTTTCTGTGGTCCAGGGTGGGCACCATATGCAGGTAGCACCTCTGTGGATCCTTGGTGGGATTGGGACCCTTGACACTCTGGACCCTGGTGGCTGTGACTGAGTCCAAAGTCAGGGTAGGCCCATGGTCGGCATCACCTTTAGCTGGACTCTCCATTCAATCTCGCTCCCCAGTGGTGTTTGTCTTGGGGATCCCTCCCTTTTTCGTGTTCTTTGTTTTCTTGAATGTTTCAGGTCTGTCGGGAGGATACTGCTGGTGTTCTTGTGGCAGCTTTTTGCCCACAGTTCTCTCATTGATTCTTATTGTTTCAGACATCTGAGCGCCAGGACGGGAAAGTTGGGCTGGCCACATTCCCAGGCTCTAGAAAATCTTCTATTCTCCCACTCACTGACTAGGACATCGTTTCCTACTCTACCTCAAAGTCACCTGGAGTCTCTTGCTCACCACTCAGCCACCTCTACATTCCTCAACTGCTGATAGTGGTGTCACCCAACAGAGGGATTCCAGGTGCTACTGGGAAGCATGTAATATGGGCATGTCCACTATTCTTGGATCCCATTGGTGAAAAAGAACGATGAAAAAATGGGGGTGTGCCTGGAATCCTGGGATGCAGACCAAATGGGCCTAGTCAACATGACAGCAGCTCCTTTACCAGGAAAGTCTGTCCAATCCAGTTGGGGACAAGAGGGAGACCTGCTTTAGCCAGATGGCTGCACAGATTGTGTGTATGTCTGTTTTTGCCAGTCCTGGACCTTGAACTCAGGATCTGGTCACAGTCCATGAGGTGTTCTTGCTCAAGATTAGCCCTCTACCACTGGAGCCACACAGCTCTACTTCTGGCTTTGTTGGCATTGAGGTTGGACAGGTGTCTCAAGGACTTTCCTGCCTAGGGTTACTTTGACCATGATCCTCCTATCACAGCCTTGTAAGTATCAAGGAGGACTGGTGAGAGCCACTGGTGCTTGGCTAATCATTGTTCGGGATTATGGCTTCCTCAGTAGCCTGCAAGCCTTCAGCAATGCAAGGTGAAGTATGCTTTGGAGCCAGATCACTCAGACCCAGATGGCCATACTGCAAAGTAAGAAAATGTAAAAATGCCATCCTGCCACTTTTTTCTGTGCAATTCCCCCGTTGCACAGGGCCTGAAGTTCTAGGATCCCAGGATAGCTTGTGTTTCCAGCGGCTGCACCCCAGCCTATGGTGATGAAAGCTGAGGCACGGTTACCATGACCTGAGTTCAAGACCATGCTTGGCAAAAAAAGCAAAAAGCAGAAAAAAATTAGCTCCCTGGCTTGCAATTCACGCTGTTTCTCCTACCTTTGATTTTGAACTTAAGGCCTGGGTAACTCTGAAGCACTGTGGACGAAGGGGAAGCTCACCATGCTTGAAGACAAGAAAGTGAGGCCTGGTCCCTAGGCATGAATTAAAGTCCCAGCCCTGGAAAAATTCTATTTATATATATTGTAAAGGTAAGATTTCTACTTACATATAGATTTTCAGTCCATGTCCTGTTTGTATTGGTTATTTATTGTATTTTTGTTTTATTCATTTATTTTCCATTTTTTAATTGTGAAAATACTGTACATAGGGGATACAATTACATGGGCAAGATAATGAGTACATTTCATATCAAGCATTGTAGCCTCCTCCTTTGTTTCCACTTCCCATCCCTTCCCATGTTCCCTCTCACCCCCCCAACCAATCCTCCCTGCTCCTCCCCCGCACTCCCCCTGCACCAATGTTGTAAAGTTCATTTTTGACATAACGACTTGTACATCTCATTGCTGCAATGGGTCCACCTGTATCCCTATTTAAACGATTAATTTTTCCTGTTCCCCTCCACAAATTATACCGACATCAAATACAGTGAAAGCAGGTGTTATACTGTGGGAGAGGGACGTACAAAGCAACAAAGAAATAATATTATACATGTGTTAGAAACAATCACAAGAGAGAGAAAAATCATTTGAGTACATATCTTAGGGTTCATTTCCCTAACATCACCTTATCTGACCTATTCTGCTTGACCCAGACATATACTAGATATTGCAAATAAGGGAAACCATGGGACCTATGTTTCTTTGGGCCTGGCTTACTTCACTTAATATAATTTTTTCCAAGTCTTTCCATTTCCTAATAAATGGGGCAATGTCATTCTTTCTGATGGAGGCATAGAATTCTATTGTGTATATATACTACGTTTTCTTGATCCATTCATCTACTGAGGGGCATCTGGGCTGGTTCCATATCTTAGCTATAGTAAATAGTGCTGCAGTAAACATAGTCGTGCTGGTAGCTTTAGTGTGGTCTTGTTTGTAAACATTTGGGTAAATGCTCAAAAGTGGGATTGCTGGGTCATAGGAGAGTTCTATATGAAGTCTTTTGAGGAACCTCCATACTACTTTCCAAAGTGGTTGAACAAGTTTACACTCCCACCAACAATGCAGTAAGGTTCTCTTCTGTCCACATCCCCTCCAGCATCTGTTGTTATTAGAGTTCTTGATTATAGCCATTCTAACTGGTGTGAGGTGGTATCTCAATGTTGTTTTGATTTGCATTTCTTTTATGGCTATGGAGGTTGAGCATTTCTTCATGTGTCTATTGGCCATGCTTCTTTCCTCTTCAGAGAAGTTTCTCTTTAAGTCCTTTGCCCACTCTTTTATTGGGCAATTGTTTCTTTGAGGATTTGTTGTTGGGCGATTTAATTTTCTGATTTCCCAGTATATTTTAGATATGAGATTTTTTATTGACTCTGATGACACACATTCCATTCATGATATTGATGACAACCCATCACATAGTATCTAGATTTGCACATGTGTTCTCCATCATGTCTGACACCCAGGACTCTCAGAGAAAAGGAAAACAGGTATCACACTCAGCTTCTTACTCCATGATCCAATTGTTGGCAGTGCTGGGATCTGAACTCAGGGCCTAGCAGACCCAATTCAGACCCTGAATGGGTGTGTCAAAACTGCAACCTCAAGCCAATGAAGCTGCCAGGGCATTTCCAGACCCTGAGATTGAGCTGCAGGAGTGGACAAAATAGCCATACATGGATAGACAGGTGGTAGAACAACAAAAAAAATATATTTGTACATAGTGCCAGAGATATCTACGTAATATTCAATGACATCAACTACATTCCTACTAACTCTTAGGACTTTATTATGCCACCATTGAAGGAATAGTATTCTTTTCATGCTTAATTAACCATTCATTAAGATGAATCATTGTCCTAGGATCACTGCCTCTAATTTTGGACTTCACCAATACACGCAGAAACTTCTCATTCAATCATGCGTTTGCTAACATTTCATTGTTATTCCCATGCATAGGAACAAATATCTTGGGATCTCCCCACACTGGTAGGTGTCAGGACCAGGATTCAAGCTCAGGGCCTATTTTGCCGCATGGGCCTATGGTTTCCCTGATGGGCCGTTAGCCTTCTCCAATGCAAGGTGAAGTACCATTTGCAGCCGTGTAATTCAGACCCAGGATGGTCACCGTGCAAAACAAGAAAATATAAAAAATCCATCCTGCGATATTTTTTCTGTCATTTTTCTGTCATCTTTTCCTGTCATTTTTCTGTCAGTTTTTCCTGCAAAGTTTTAGAGCCTAGGATCCCAGGATCGGCTACAGGCCCATGGGAGCCCACCAGCCTGAGGTGATTGAAGCTGAGGCAGAGTTGTCATGAACTGAGTTCAAATCCCATGCTTGGCAATAATAATAATAATAATAATAATAATAATAATAATAATAATAATAATAATAATAATAACAATAGCACACCCTGGCTCAGAATTCTCACCATTTTTCTGCCACCTCTGAGATTCCAACTCAGGACTGGGTAACTTTGTTGCACTGTGGGGGAAAGTGAAGCTCACCATCCTTGAAGACTACAAGGTCAGGCCTAGTCTCAGGGCCTGAACTGAAGCCCGAGCACTGGCAAAAATCATATGCTCACCTACTTTATACATAGGATCTCTCTTTACATAGGGATGTGGAATGCATCATGCATTCAGTGTAGTTATTCTTTTTATTGTGTGCCTTAGTCATGGATGCATTTTGTATTTTATTGTATAAGATGACAGCTATAACTGTGCTGACATGGATGGCAACTGATTCCCATGAATATAGAGTTGCCTATATAGCATACTGCATCCTAGCTGAGACCCAGGACTTTCACAGGACAGAGAAACAGGTGCAACGATTGGCTTCTCACATCAGGATTCATCTTTTGGCAGTGCTGGGATCTGACCTCGGGGTATGGCAGGACCAATAGGCGAATGGGTCCAGGTAAGCACACCAGACTGTGAGACACTAAGGAGCGAGGCCATTCCCAGGACCTGAAATTGAGCCCCGTGTGGGTGTGGGGCAGGGCGGAGAAGGGGAGCATAACAGTCATCCTTTCATAATCTAAAGGAAGTATGTAAATAAGTACATATTTGTATAGAGTAGGATGGCGACCAGTGATGGAATCCAGTCTACCTTGTGACTAATGATTCTTGGATCTTCCCCAATGCCTCCATTTCATGACTGTGATGATTATGGCCATGTTTCATCAGCTCTTCATTAAAAATAATCTATACCTCATAAGTCCTGCCTATCATTTCCTACTAGAATCAAACTGGAACTACTCATTCAAAGATGAGATCCATCGAATTCCATGACTCTTCCTAGGTCTGGAAATGAGTATCTCAGAATCTCCCACCATTCCCTCAATGCATGGGGGCTGACCAGGATTCGACCCCGGGGCCTACGTTGCTGGGTCGGCCTCTGGCTCTTCTGATGGCCAACAGGCCATCAGCCACACCAGGTAACCTTCACTCTGCAGGCCACCGTGTTTGGACCCAGCATGGTCAGCATGCAAAGGAAAATAAATGTAAAAGTGCCAGGTGGAACTTTCCACCGCTTTTATTCCCCCTCGGGGCTTTTATTTTTCCAGCAAGCCCCTGGATCCTAGGGTCCGAGGTCTGTGGGTCCAGAGGCTGCAGCCTAGGATGATCAGAGCTGAGGCAGAGTTGCCATGACTTGAGTTCAAGGCCCGGCTCTGGCAAAAAAATAAATAAATAAAAAATTATGAATGAAGCACCCTAGCTAAGAACTCACACTGTGATACTGCTAGAGCTGGGATTTAAACTCAGGTCTGGGTAACCCCATTGCACTGTGAGAGAAGGGGAAGCTCACCATCCTTGAAGACTAGAATGTCAGGCCTGGTCCAGGGCTTGATTTGAAGCCCAAGCACTGGACAAAATAACAAGCCCAACTCTTTTACATATAGGATCTCTATTTACATACAGGTTTGGTATGCATCTTGCATTCAATGTAGTTATCTTTTTTTTATTTTGAGTCTTATTCATGGATGTATTGTTTATTTTATTGAGTATGGTGACAGGTATATCTGTGCTGACATGGATGACATCCTATTCCCATGGCTATAGAGTTGCCTATATAGCATTCTCCATCCTGGCTGAGGCCCAGGACTTTCACAGGACAGGAAAACAGGTGGATCGATGCGCTTCTCACATCAAGATGAATCTTTCGCAAGTGCTGGGATTTGAACTCAGGGCCTAGCTGGCCCAATTGGTGAATTGGGTCAATTTGAGCACACCAGCCTGTGAGCCACTATGGAGCTAGGATGTACCCAGGTTCTGAGACTGAGCCCTGGAAGGGAGGATCAATATAATCATGAATTCATCGTTTAAATACAGGATCTATATTATCATACATGGATGGGTGACATCTTGCATTCAGTGTACTCGTTCTCTTTATTTTGTGTCTTATGCATGGATGTAATGTGTATTTTATTGATTATGATGACAGATATAACTGTGCTGACATGTATGGCAACCCACTCCTTTGGGTATAGAGTTGCCTATGTAGTAATCTCCGTCCTCCCTGAGACCCAGGTCTTTCTCAGGACAGGAAAACAGATGGATCGATAGGCTTCTCACATCAGGATAATCTTTTGGCAGTGCTGGGATACAAACTCAGGGCCTAGCAGGCCCAATTGGTGAATGGGCAAAAGTGAGCACACCAGCTTGTGAGCCACTAAGGAGGTAGGCAAGTTCTAGGACCTGAGATACAGCCCTGGGAGAAGGGGATTAGGAGGGGGGAAAATAGTCATGCATTTGTAAGTGCAAGTTAGTATGCAAATAAGTACATATTTTTATAGTGTAGAAGAGATGGAGACCTGTGATGGGAACTACCTTGTGACTACCAATGCTTGGATCTTCCCTGATGCCTCCATTTCATAACTGTGATGATTATGGTCATGCTTCATCAATTCTTCATTAAAAATAATCGATATCCCATGAATCTTGCCTATCATTTCCTACTCACATCAAGCAGGAACTACTCATTCAAAGATAAGATTGATTGCATTCCAGGACCCTTCCTAGGCCCAGAAACCAGTGTCCCAGGATCTCCAGCAGTTCTCTCATAGTAAAAGGGCTGACTGGGATTCATTCTCGGGACCTCCATTGTCTGGTTAGCCTGTGGCACCCCAAAAAACCAGCAGGCTTTCAGCCATGTCAGGTCACCTTCACTCTGCAGGCAGCCATGTTTGGACCCAGAATTGTCACCATGCAAAGGAAGCCCCAGCACTGGACAAGCCCACCTCTTTTAAACATAGGATCTCTATTTACATAAAGATGTGGCATGCACCTTGTTTTCAGTTAATCTTTTTATTTTGTGTCTTATTCATCTATGTATTGTGTATTTTATTGAGTATAGGAGGAAATATATAACTGTGCTCACATGGATGACAACCTATTCCAATGGGTATAGAGTTTCCTATGCTTTCTAGATCCTAGCTGTGACCCAGGACCCAGCATAGGAAAACATCTGCAAGGTTTGGCATCTCACATCAGGATGAACCTTTTGGCAATGCTAGAAGTAGAACTCAGGGCCTAGCAGAACCAACTGCCAAATGGGTCAACATGAGCACACCAGCTTGTGAGCCACTAAGGAGGTAGGCCATACACAGGACGTGAGATCTAGCCCTGAGGTGGGGGTGGAGCACCATATTCATCCATTCATAAGCTGAAATTAATATGCTAATAAAGGCCTGTTTGTATAGAGTAGGAGATGTGGTGAGCTGTGTTGGAATCCTATCTTCCATGTGACTACCAATTCTTGGATCTTTCCCAATCCGTCAATTTCCTGAATGTAATTATTATTGTCACACTTCATGCAGTCTTAATTCAGATCTTACCTATCATTTCCTATGTGAATCATGCATGCACTTCTCAACTCTTCCCTAGGCCTGAATTCAAGCACCAGTACTGAAAAACAAAACATTTATAGACATTTTAAATATTGGAGTTATATCTCTATATTCATTTTAAATCATGTTTGTTGGAGTGATTCATTATATTTTATTATTATTAATTGATTGATTGAGTTAGCATTTATTTTATGGACTGTGAGTACACCTATAACATTTATTACATTTGTTCCAATCTATTCCATAGCATATAGCTTTGAATACATAACATGCACATCATACTTAAAACCCAGCACTTGCACAGAAAAGGAAAACAGGTGTCACACATGGAATCTTACACCAGGAAGAAACTTTGGCAATGATGGGACCTTGACTGAGGGACTAGGAGGCCCAATTCCTGAAGGGGTGAGTGTCAGCATGGCAGCATCTAGCCATGCAGGTGCCAAGTGGATCTGAAGACCTGGGATCGAGTTCCAGGTTTGGCCAAAATAGCAAAAATGTTCTATGCATATGATGCGATACAAATAAATATAAATTTAGATATTTACATACTGCCAGAAATATCTATTTAGTGTTCAATGACACATACTACGCTCCTACGGATTCTCAGGTCTTTAGTGAGGACTCCATTTAATCAATAGTATTCTTTTAGTGCATAATGAACTATGAATTAAAATCAGTCGGTGTCCTGTGATTATTGGGTCTAATTTTCTGCTAGACTGATTGATGAACTACTCATCGAACCATGACATTGTTCACAGTCCTCTGGTGCTCTTATGGACAGGCAATAGTTTCTCAGGCTCCCCAGCCCTTTGGAAGTGGCATGACCGGGATTCAAACTCAGGACCTAGGTGTCCAGGTTGGCCTATGGCTTCACTGCCAGCCTGCCAGCCTTCAGCAGTGCCAGGTAACCTACAGGTTGCAGCCATGTCATTTGAAACCAGGATGGTCACCATGCAAGGAAGGAAAACCAAGAAACCTCCGACCATCCACAGATCGCGGTTTTTTTTGGTGCTGATTTCATTTTGTTTTCCTGTCAGCCCCTGAGGCGTACCATCCCATGATCGGCCGTGAGTCCAGAGGCTGCACCATCCCAGCCTAGGGTGATGGAATCTCAGGCAGTGTTGCCACAACTTCAGTGCAAGCCCCGTGATTGGCAACCAATCAATCAATCAATAAAATTTTAAAATATTAGAAATATCTGGGCGCCGGTGGCTCACACCTGTAATTCTAGCTACTCAAGAGGCTTAGGATTGTGGTTCAATCCAACCCAGGCTGTACAGCCCATGAGACTCTTATCTCCAATAAAGCACTAGAAAACCAGAAGTGGTGCTGTGGCTCAAGCGGTAGTGCACTCGCTTTGAGCTGAAGAGTGCATGGACAGTGCCCAAGGCCAGAGCTCAAGCCCCACGAAAAAAAAAATTGTAAAAATACTAATGAAGCTCCCCAGCTTGGCATTCAAAACTTTTATTTTTCCTCTCAGGCCTGGCATTTGAACTGAGAGTCTGGGTAAATCTAATGCACTGTGGGGGATGGGGAAACTCACCATCTTTGAAGACAAGCAATTCAGGCCTGTTCCCTAGGCCTGAATTCAATCCCAATCCTGTTAAAGTAATATTCATCCACATTTGAAATAATGATTAATATCTACATACTTATGTTTACCGCATATTATTTTACTGTGTATTTATTTTATTTCTTGCACTATTCATTCATTCATTATTTATATTGACTATTATTACACTTATAACATGTATTAAATTGATTACATCTTATGAGAACTATACAGATTAGCATATGTATTATATATCTTACTTCAGACCCAGGACATTCACAGAAATTCTATAGTAGATGATCCCATGCTTAGAAAAACAGAAAGAATACACCAACCAAAGTCGAATTCATCCCTAGGCACCCCAGTGGCTCACATCTTTAATCCCAGCTGCTCAAGAGGTGAGAACTGGAAGATGAAATTTCAAAGCCAATCCAGGCAGAAAAGCCTGAGAAACGACATCTCCAATTAACTGGCAAAAAGCAAGGCTACAGGTATAGCTGAAGTGGTAGAAAATCAGCTATGAACAATCAAGCCAAGAAAGAGCAAGCTGCATTCAAGTGCAGAGAGAGGGGAGTAGGGGAAGAAAGCAGAGAGAAATCCTCCAAAAACAGAGAAAAAAACAACAGTACACACATCCCACCTAATTTATGGCACCAACAAACTGAAAATAAAAAATCAAGCTTGTACAGTTGTATAACTTTACATGAGCACATATGCTTTTAGGTACACTTCAAAGCTATGTTTTAATAATATCTATGTAGATATATTAAAAATGTATGTATATATATATATATATATATATATATCTTTAAATAAACTAAAAAACTAGCCAATGAATAAATACTTCTGAATTAGTGCCTTAACCATGGCTTTATAAATTATATATATTAAAAGTGTATTCCAAGTTCCTTTCCTCAGAATCAATCTTTAATAAGTTTGTTCATTCACCAGGTGACAGTGGCTCACACCTATAATCCTAGCTACTTAGGAGGCTGAGATCTGAGGATGGGAGTTCAAAGCCTGCCTGGGCAGGAAAGTCCGTGAGACCCTTATGTCCAATAAACCGGAAATGGCACTGTGGCTCAAGCATTAGAGCACTTGCCATGAGTTGAAGAGCTGAAGGTGGGCAGCGAACCCTAGAGTTCATGCCCCACCACCGACAAAAAAAAAAAAAAAAAGAAGAAAGAAGTTTGTTCGTATGGATCATAAAATTGTAACCTTCTGAGCTTTAGGAAACTTGCCTTCCTTTTCTTCCACGGTCTTATGCTCTTTAGGCAAGTACTCCACTACTGAGCTACATCCCAGTCCCAATGTTTTTTTTTTTTCTATTTATAATTCCCTTTATTCCCAAAATGCTTACAAGTACCTACTGTCCTCACAGAATTAGTATTCATTCAGAAACCCAACCTTTTGTGGTATGAGAACTCTCCTACTGTATTTTGTGGTAGGCACTGAGGAAAACTCACACGATGCAATTGCAGAGAGTTTATAGTTATAGAAATAACTCTAAATACAAATAACATCAATTGTCCCTCTAGGGAGGAATGATGTACTCATTTTCATTCTCACTCTTCATGGCAGATGTTCAAAATGGAAACACCAATGTGCTATGCTGAAATGTAAACGTTTAAACCCCTTTTTAAAAAACTCTCATGTTATAAAATCAAAATGTATCAAATAAAGGTGAACCTTAAAGTGAACTTTAAAAAATATGAAAAATGCTAATGAAGCTCCCTGGCTTGAAATGTGTGCTATTTTTTTGTCTGCAAGGCCTGGGATTTGACTCGGGGTCTGGGTAACTCTTGCACTCTGCGTGAAGGGGAAGTTCTCTACGCTTGAAGATCAGAAAGTCAGGCCTCTTCCCTAGGCCTGAATTCAGGCCCCAACCTTGGAAAACGTAGTCTTCACATGTATTTTAAAGATAGGATTGAACTTCCAGACAGGTGTTCAGTCTATATCATGTTTGGTGTGGTTATTCATTGTACTTTTTGTTTTATTCATTTATTTACCATTTATTTTATTGACTGTGATGACACCTAACCATGTATTACATTGTTTACACCCTATCACATAGCATTTAGATTTGCAGACTTGTTCTCCATCATGCCTGACACCCCGCACTCTCACAGAAAAGGAAAACAGGTGTCACACTTGGCTTCTTACTCCAGGAGGAAATTTTTGGCTTGCTCTGAGATTGAGCCCCAGGGTGGGCCAAAATAGCCATACATGGATAGGCAGGTGGTAGTATACCAATAAATACATAATAGTACAGAGTGCCAGAGCCATGTATCTAGTATTCAATGACATCTGCTACATTCCTACCAAGTCTTAGGTAGTTATTATGCCTCCATTGAAGGAGTATTATTCTTTTCATGCCTAATTAACCATTAATTAAGTTCAATCAGTGTCCTAGGATTATTGCATCTAATTTGAGTCCAGACTGCTGTACGAACTATTCAATCATGAGTTGCATACCATTCCATTGGAATTTCTTTCTTTTTTTGGGGGGGGGGTTGCAGGCATGGGGCCTGAACTCTGGGCCTTGGTGCTGTCCCTCAGCTCTTCAGCTCAAGGCTAGTGCTCTACCACTTGAGCCACAGCGCCACTTCTGGCTTTCTTCTTTTTGCTTATGTGGTGCTGAGGAATCGAACCCAGGGCCTCAGGCATGCAACCCAAGCACTCTACCACTGAGCCACTTTCCCAGCCCCTCCTTCGGAATTTCTAAGCGCAGGCAGGAGTCTCTTGGGATCTCCTGCCATTGGTAGGTGTCAGGACCAGGATTTGAACTCAGGGCCTGTGTTGCAGTGTTGGCCTATGGCTTTCCTGACAGTCCGCCAGCCTTGAGCAATGACAGGTCACCTGGGCGTGGCATCCATGTCATTCAGACCTAGGATGGTCACCTTGCAAGGAACCTTAGCCAAGAAACCGCCTACCATGTACGGCTTGCGGATTTTTTTACTGTCATTTTCATTTTGTTTTCCTGTCAGACATCAGGTCTTAGGATTCCAGGATCGGCTTTGGTTCTGGAAGCTACACCCCAGGTTAGTGTGATGTAAGCTGAGACAGAGCTGTCACAATCTGAGTTCAAGCCACGTGCATGGTCAAAAACAAACAAAAAAATTAAATTAAAAAATTAAAACAATTTAAAAAATTTTTAAAACAATTATTTATCTCCCTGTTTTGCAATTCGTGCCATTTTTTCTGCCAGGCCTGGGATATGAACTCAAGATCTGGGTAAATAGGCAGCACTGTGGGGCTAGGGGAATCACACCATACTTGAAGTCAAGAAAGTCAGGCCTGTTCCTAGGCCTGAATTCAAGCCTCAGTCCTGCAAACCATACTCCTTATATGCATTTTATTTACATTTTAAAGACAGGATTTATACTTCCATATAGTCAGACAATATCATGTTTGGTATGGTTATTCATTTCATTTCTTGTTTTATTCATTTATTTACCATTTATTTTATTGACTCTTTGAGCCCTATATGGTTTATTACATTGTTTACTTCCTATCACATAGCATCTAGATTTGTAGATGTGTTCACTATAATGCCTGACACCCAAGACTCTCTCAGAAAAGGAAAACATGTGTCACATTTGGCTTCTTACTCCAAGATTAAACTTTTGGCACTGCTGGGATCCAACCTCCGGGCCTAGCAGGCCCAATTCATGAATGGGTAAGGGTGAGCACGGCAGCCTCTAGCCAATGAAGCTGTGAGGTGGTTCCCAGGCACTGAGATGGAGCCCCAGGTTTGGCCAAAACAGTGATAAATGGATTGGCAGATGGTGGTATACAATTAGTACATATTGATAGAGTGCCAGAGCCATCTATCTGACTGAATGACGCCTACTACATTCCTACCAACTCTAAGGTATTTATTATACTGCCTTTGAAGTAATATTATTCTTTTCATGCTTAATAAACTATCAGTTAAAATCAGTCAGAATCCTAGGATTATTATATCCACTTTTAGGCTCGACTGATGCACGAACTACTCTTTCAATCAGTGTTCCTATGCATAGGAACGAGTGTCTTGTGATGTCCTGCCATTGGTAGGTGTCAGGACTTAGATTTTTAACCCAGGGCCTATATTGACAGGTTGGCCAATGGCTTCCCTGATGGCCCACCAGCCTTCAGGAATAGCAGTTCAGCTCCACTTTGCAGCCATGTCATTCTGACTCAGGATGGTCACCCTGTAAAGAAAAGAATAACGTAAAACCCCCAGTCTTCTGCAGGTAGGGACTTTTTGTGCTGTCCCACTTTTTTTTTTCTTCCTGCAAACCCTCTGGGATCCCAGGATTGACTATGGGTGAGAGGCTGCAGTCCAGTCTAAGGCAATCAGAGTTGAGGTATATTTGCCACAACCTGAGTTCAAGCTCCATGGTTGGCAAAAAAAAAAAAGAATAAATGAATAAATAAATAAATAATTTAAATAAATTGAAAATAATCCCCCTGGTTTGGAATTTCTGCCAGTTTTCTTTCCTAGCCCGGGATTTGAACTCAGGATCTTGGTAAATCTGTAGCAATGTGAGGGAAGGTGCAGAGTTTCTACTACTTGAGTTCAAATCCTGTGCCTAGCCAAAAACAAAAAATTAAGTCACTGACCTCATCTGGGGAGTGGGAGGGTAGCTGTGGAGGTGGGAGGGAAGGGATGGCAAGGGGAAAACAAAGGAGGAGGTAACAGTGCTCAATAGTAAATGTACTCATTACTTTGCTTATGTAATTGTAATCCCTCTATACAATATTTTTCAACAAAAAATGTACAAAAAAGGAAACAACTTAGAGCTCAGATAAGCACTTTGCAGGTAAGGGAAGCATGTCTGAATAGATATACAAGATTATACACTGCTGCTTTTAAAATATTCAGTTTGGAACTGAATAAACATAATTGCATCTATTAAAAGTAATTCTCACTGTCTTGGAACTGGGGTTAGTATTTCTGCCACTGCTGGGATTTGATCTTACCATCCGGGTAACTCTTTTGCATCGTAGGTGAAGGGGAAGCTCACTGTCCTTGAGGAAAAGAAATTCAGGGTACAATTCCCAGGTTCTAAATTAAGTCCTTATAGTGGAAAATAATATTTATGTACATGTGCAATATATGTTACATTTTACATGTGTATGTTTATTGCAAACTGTGATTTTTATGATTGATTTTGTATTTCTGTATTTCCAATTTTTTTCATTTACTTATTGTTTATTGTATTAGTATTATTATACACATAATATTCATTACATTTTGCACATCTATTATATAATTACACAGCATAATTTAGGACATTGACTCATTTTTCATTAATACTTTATTAAGTGTTGAAACCTGATACAAAATTAAATGGAGGCATTTGTCACAGCCTTCACATGTTTACAGTCTCTCTCAAATATGAGCTGTGACTTGTTTATCTTTAATACCTTCCTATAGGGATTTCTTTAGATGATTTATACTCAGAAGCCTTTCCTTGAGGATAGGCAAGTTGAGAGATAAAATTGTAAGGGTGGGACTGGGAATGTGGCTTAGTGGTAGAGAGCTTGCTCAGCATGCATGAATGCCAGGGTTTGAATCCTCAGTGCCACAAACTCAGAAAAAGCCAGAAGCTGTGGAGTGCTCAAGTGGTAGAGCACAAGCCTTGAGAAAAAGAAGCACGGAGACAGTACCCAGCCCCTAAGTTCAAGCCCCAGCACTGGCAAAACCAATAGGCCAGATGTCAGTGGCTCATACCTGGAACCCTATCTTCTCAGGAGGCTGAGATCTGAAGACCACAGTTCAAAGACAGCCTAGGCAAGGAATGCCTGTTAGAATCGGATCACCAACGAACCACCAAAAGGCCCCACGTGGCACTGTGGCTCAAGTGGTAGTGTGTTCGCCTTGAGATGAAGGGCTCAGGGACAGTGCCCAAGCTTGAGTTTGAGACACACAATGGGAAAAAGTGAGAGTTAATCAAAGTACTTTTCCTATTTGCTAATTAGGAGAACATTCTCTGGAAAATGAACTCTGATGTACACCAGAATTGGAGTCAGAGCTCAAGGTTCAAGTTTAGCAGATCCATCTGCCCAGCCTCTCAGACTCTAGCATTATAACCTTGTGTCCTGCAGGGTTCTGAAAGGCCCATTGTTGAAAGGCTTAATATGTTCCCCAAGCCCTTTGTGATAAACAATTGACTTGTATTGTCAATGTCATTACACTTCTGACCTAGCAGAGCACCAGTAGCTAAGACCCATCCCCTAGCTCAGGAGACTGAGGTCTGAAGATCACAGGGTGTAGCCAGGCAGGGCAGGAAAGTCTATGACACTCTGACTTCCACTTCTGAAAGGGCAGATGTTCAAGAGCTTCCTGGGTTTCCCTTGGTGATGAGAAGTTACTTGTACTTGAGTTGAACTCAAGGCCTGGGCAATGTTTCTAGCACTCTACTACTTGAGCCACAGCACCAATTCTGGCTTTTTCTGTGCATGTGCTACAGAGGGATCAAATGCCGTACTTCTTGCATGCTAGGCAAGCACTCTCACACTAATCCACATTCCCAACCCTCTCATCTTTTTCTTAATGGTAGTTTCTACATAAGTATGCTACCATTTTACATCCCCCAAGTTTAATTTTCTGAATACCAGTTATTTCAAAAACCCTGATCTTCTCTTTCCCTGCCTGATTTGTGACGGTTCCTGCCTTGGTCTCATAATAAAATGTAAATAAAGGCTGCTGAGATCTTAAGTGTGCACCATATAAGGACACAGGCCTGGAACTCTGGAAGAGCAAAACCATGGACCTGAAAAAAAGAGAATGATGCAGTATGTGCAACAAGCCTGTCTGAAAAATAAATCTGTACATAAAAGGAAAAGCATTGCATACAATCTGTTTGCACTTAGGGAGGTAATATACACACATAAGTAGGTAGGACACTCATACATAAACTTGGCCTTCTCTTTTTGAATTTTTTTGGTGGACATCCCAGGGCTTAAACTCAGGCCCTATGTGTATCTCAGCTGTTTTGCTCAAGGCTGAGACTCTGCCACTGCCACAGATCCAATTCCGGCCATCTGGTCATTAACTGGACATAAGCGTCTGCCAGGCTTTCCTGCCTGGATTGGCTTGTATCTCCTGCTCAGCTTTCTTTCTCAAAGCTGGAACTCTACCCTCTGGGCCACTGATTCACTTCTGTTTTTCTGGTGGTTTATTGGAAATAAGAGTCTCACAGACTTTCTTGCTTGGGTGGGCTTTGAACTGAGATCTCCTTAGGAGACTTCAAGTTTCTTTCCTCAGGATTCACCAAGGATCTGCTCCACACAAACCCTTAGTCAAAATCTTGAGGGGTACTAGAGAAAAACGGAAACATGATGATGCTTCTAGTGTGTTCTAGATACTTAAGGTTGGAGACAGAAAACACTCACACTTATTAGAAAATTTCATAGGCCTAGGGAGCAATACAGAAAGCATGAGGATCACTCCAGCTTTTGGTCCTCTCATCCTGAGACCGTAAATTCACTGCAGCTCAATGCTAAGTGATTGAACTGGCATGTCCTGTGGACATTTGCAGCCAAAATCATGTCACACTCTTTTCTCACTTTTGGCTTCAAACCTGTGGCCAGAGGAGGAGGAGAGAAAATCCTTCTCAGAGAAAGCACCTATAAAGAACATTGGGTAGTTTACATATAAATTCAAAGCATTGGAATGATGCTGTTAAGTACTCAGATTGTCCAGATTAAAAAATGAAGAAGAAAAGAAAGGCAGGTGCCAGTGGCTGCTGACTATATTCCTAGCTCCTCAGGAGGCTGACATGTACAGAATCTGAAATGTAGAGAATCTGAGTTTGAATCCAGCCAGCATAGGAAAGTCCAAGACACTGTTATTTCTAAGAGATCACAGAAAACCCAGAAGTGGCGCTGTGGCTCAAGGTTAATGCAATACCCTTGAGCAAAAGTAACTCAGGGACAATGCCTATGCTCATAGTTCAACCCCAGGACCTGCTTCCATGTCTTTGTGTATGTGTGGATGTATTCCTATAGGTGAAGCTCCAGAGTAGCTATGATGAAAGGCACCAAGCTAGAAAATTTGTTTTCAATACAATGATTTCATAACACAGAGACTGCTTTCATGACAGTGCATGTTCCTGGGCTCCCCTCACAGTTCCCAGTGCAGCCTGAGGGTTTCTCTGCCTCCCAGGCCTGCTGGAAGAAGTCTCTCTCATTGTCTGGACAGGCAGACAAAAGGCCTCAATCCTGTACAGCTGTGTAAGAAACAACTACATCTGGGCCAATTAGTGAGGATGAGTGTGGACAGGCTCTGAAGGTCAGGACAAAAAGGCCTCTTTGTACCCCAAACTATCTCTCTCCCCAGTGCTCTGTTTTAACAGGAAGCCTGCATTTGTGCCACGTCCTTTGGTAGGCCAAGTTCTCAGCACTAATCCTGCCTTTGTAAGACTATATTCTGGTGTTCAGATACAGTGCTCAATATAATTCAGGAGTCCTTCTGGCAGACAACTAGGGCACTTAACCTCAAGAAATGTTTCATTGAGGCCGATGATGGGCTTATGATGCCTCTGCTAGCTTTCCGGAAGCTTTGGAAATGCAAGCACATGTCTGATCTCACCATGCTTCCTGTCATCTAGGACTGCTGAAGCACATTAGGTATTGAAACCTTTGACTTCTCCTAATTGACCCCTGGGTGGCAAGGTTTTGGGGTTGAACACAGGGCCTGGGTGCTGACCATGAGCTCAGTGTAGGAGCCCAGTCCTTTACCGTTTTGTGTCACAGCTTTTACTTCTGGTCTGTGTGTGGGTGTGTGTGTGTGCGTGCGTGCACACATATACCAGTCCTGGAGCTTGAACTCAGGACCTGAGCACTGTACCTAATTTCTCTTGCACAAGAATAGCCCTATCCCTCTTGAGCCACAGAGACACTTCATGCTTTTTTTACTGATGTGTAACTGAGAAATCAAGTCTAGAGTGTCATAGATGCAAAGCACTCTACCCCTAGGCACATTCCCAGCCCTCTTCTTCAGGTTTGTAATTTTCTTTTTTGTTGTTGTTGGTTGTAGCAGTTGAAGTCTGAGCCTGGGTGCTGTCCCTCAAGTCTTGTGCACTACCACTTGAGCCAAAGCACCATTTCAGGTTTTCTCATGGTTCATTGGAGCTAAATGTCTCGAGGACTTTCCTGCCCAGGCTAGCTTTGAACCATGATCCTCAGATCTCATCCTCCTGAGGCGCTAGGATGACAAGCATGAGTGACAAGCATCCAGCTTCCACTTCAGGTTTCTTAGTGGTGAATTGGAGATAATATTCTCATGGGACCTTTTGTGACTGGCATAGTTTGCAAGCCAGATCCTCAGATCTCAGCTTCCTGAGAAGGCAGGCTGACAGACCTCAGCTATAGAACCCTAGGCTGTGACACTCTACTGCAAGTGGGTCCTTGGCTCCACATGTTGGAGTGCTAGCCATGTGCCCAAGAGGTAAGGGTCAGTGCCTATGCCGCGAGTTCAAGGTTCATGACTGTGAAAAAACAAAACAAAACAATTGTCTGCAGTAGACAACTCACCCACTCTTCAGTAATACATAATTTTGTCTCTGCCATGGGGACATACCTGCATCTCAATATTCTTGTCTGCATAATCATCTCAGTTGTGTAGCTCTTACAAGGACCATATGAAAGAATGCACTCTGTGAAGGACACAGCAGATGGCACTCTTTGAAGGACTCAGCACACAACATCCTGTGAAGACTTAGCACCCAGCACACAATACAGGACTCAGCACACTGCACCCTGTGAAGAACTCAGCACACAGCACCCTGTGCCAGACTCAGCACAGAGTACCCTATGAAGGATTCAGCACATCGCTCCATTCCACAAGCTGTCATTAGAAATAGGATGCTTTCATCAGTGTCACCATTCTTTGAGGAACATTTCACAAATCACACAAGTTCACATCTAATGGTTTAGTGGGGTGGTTTTTTTTTGGGGGGGGGGCTGGCTACCCATCGGGCTTGAACTCAACGCATGGGGATGCTGTTCTAATAACATTTACTCAAGGCTAAGGCTCTACTACTTAGAGCCACATCTCCAAGAGTCTCACATACTTCCTACCAGGGCTTGGTTTTAAAGCTCCCAAGCAGCCAGGATGATGGGGGTAAGCCAGCAGCATCTGCTTCTGTGGAGCTCAGTTGCAGCTGTTTACATATGCCTAAGTCAGGTTAGGTGGCAACTGTCAGTGCCAGACTCCTATCTTGTTCCGTGTTGTGGTATTTGAAGTCCTGTCCTTCTATAATTGCAGTTAGAACATTCTACCATTTTTTGGTGGCAGTGGTGGCGCTTGAGTAAGGGCTTAGACACTCTCCCTAAGCATTTGTGCTCAAGGCTAGCACTCAATTGATTGAAAGACAGCAAAACTTCCAGGTATTCTGCTTATGTGACACTGAGGAATCAAACCAAGGGCTTTGTGTTCACTAGGGGAGCACTCAATCACAGAGCCCCAGGAGTAAAGGAGGTATAAATAGATAGATTGTTGTATATAAATATTATATAGACAAAAGAGAGATGTTTATATTATTACATTATAGATAATATTGTTATCAATTATTAGGTATTAAATTATATCTCCATTTATTGATGTGTCCCAGCTAACAATTAATAAAGCATTAATTAATACTCAGTATCCTGTTATTGTTTATCATATATGTACATACATCCATACATATAATTAAATATTTTATAGAATGAGACAGATGTCTATGTGTTATTAAATTATGCATCATGTACTACTACCAATTATTAGGTATTTATGTCTCCATGCAATTTTTATTCTGTTAATACTTAATAAAATATTAATTAAACTTAATCCACATCCTATAATTCCCTCATCTAATTTTATCCTAGAATGATTCATTACTAATTCAATCTGTTTATCATTTATTGTAGTGACAATTCTTCCATCTATGACTTCTTTTACCTTTGTGACATTCTACTTACATAGCATATTGATTTGCATCCAAATTATACATCCTACCTGACACTGAGCACTTTCAAAGAAAAGAAAATCATGTGTCACACTAGGCTTCCCACTCTTTGATTACATTATTGTCAGTGCTGGGATTTAAACTCAGGGCCTAGAATGCTCAATTCATTTATGTGTGGCTGCCAGCACAGCAGGCTCTAGCCAATTCAGCTGCCAGGTTGTTGCCAGGCCCTGAGATTGAGCCCCAAATATTGACACCATATTGTGCTTAGTGTAGCTATTCATTTTTTTATTCATTTATTTACCATTTATTTTCTTGACTGTTCTTACACATGGACTATTTATTACATTTATTACATAGGATCGATTTGCCTATGTTTGAAACTTCACACCTGACAGCCAGGACTTTCACAGCAAAGGAAAACCTGTGTCACCAAGAGTTTCTTACTCTATGAATCAATTTTTGTGAGTGCTGGCATCTGCACTCACAACCTACAAGGCCTAATTCATCCCTGAGCTTCTTTTGTTAAGGCTGAGGCTCTACCACTTGAGCCACAGCACATCTGACTTATGTGTGGGTTTGGGGATGGAGGTGGTTTATGGGAGATAAGAATTACATTTAAGCCAGGTGCCAGTGGCTCAGGCCTATAATCCTAACTACACAGGAGGCTGAGATGTGAAGATCATGGCTCATAGCTGGCCCTGGCAGGAAGATCTGTGAGACACTTATCCTCAAAGAACCAACAGAAAACCGGAAATGATGCAGTGGCTCATATGGTAGAGCGCTAGCTTTGATCTGAGGAGTTCAGGGACAGCATCCAGATCCAGAATTCAAACCCCACAAATGACAAGAAGTGTACTTCCCACCACAAGTAGTGGACTGAATAACACCCACAGTCCTAGGAAGCATGGCAGAGAAATCAGGCCTAGCTTCATGTCAGCAAGGGGTCATGAGTAGGTCACCTGGCTTCTCCATGACTCATTTTCCCCAGCTGGAAAAATGAATAGAGTGAAGGATCCCTTCCTCATGGGAATAGGGTAATGATGAATGACAGACAGGTTTTGTTTCATATTCCCACATCTGTTGCACTATTAAAAACAGACGCCATCTGAGCCCTTTTTGCTAACTTCCTGTTATATGCTCACAGAATTGTTGAGAACTGTATCTGACACCTGCTCCCTCTGTGCCTGGCACTGCTCCAAAGATCCCTCTGTATTAGTCTCTTATTTCCTCACAACTGTCCCATGAGGAGACTGAGGTCCGATGGTCGACATCCAACCCAGAGCTTCACCTGTGGTCAAGAATCAGCTGACATGAACTAAGAGTTTGGGACAATCCATTTAAAACGATGAATGGGCAGGGTGCTAAATGTCTACCACACCCCCCACATACACATACACACACAAACACACCTCCAATGTCCTTTGCAGGCAAAGATGTTTTACTTTCTTTCTTTTGGTTGGTTGTGGGGCTTGAACTCTGGGCCTGGGTGCTATCTCTGAGCTCTTAGGCTCAATTCCAGCACGCTACTACTAGAACCACAGCACCACTTCCGGTTTTCTGTTGCTTTATTGGAGAGAAGAGTCTGAGGGTCTTTCCTGCCCAAGCTGGCTTTGAACCATGATCCTAAGATTCAGCTCCTGAGGACTTAGAATGAGAGCCATGAGCCACTGGCACCCTGCCAAAGATGCTTTTCCATGCCTGTCATCTTATCCTCTCAGGAGAATGAGATATGATGACTGCAATTGAATGCCACTCTAGGCAGCAAAGTCATTGAGAACTCTTATCTCCAATTAAACACCCAAAAACCTTGCAAGTGGAGCTGTGGCTCAAATGGTAGAGTGCTAGCTTTGAGCATGAAACAAGGGATGGGACCCAGGCCCTAGTTTTAAGCTTTTTCTAGCATAGACCCACCAAAAAAAGGGAAGCAGGTGAGCACACGGGAGCTCAAAGCTCACACATAATACTACAGACTCACAGAAAAGACTCCATCCTGCTGATTCTCTAGACTCTATGTCCTAGATCATGGCAGTCTTAGATGGGACTGACCATGAAACAAGTCAGGACATTCAAGTACGATCTCATACTGAGAATCCCATGACCTCATCAAGGAGTCAAGATCTCTCACTGTCCTGCCTTGACACTGGGCAGTCAGGTGAGATCTAGTTATCCAACCAAATGATATTGGAATGAATGAATTTCTCAGCCAATTGATACAGACTGGAGGGCTCTAGGTCCCTCTCTCTTGAGAAGGAGAAAAAGGCTGATCCATCTCAGTAATATTCCTGGGTTTGAGTATCCTCAAAGAAACAACCCTGCTCAGAGCCCAGTGCCTCTGCTATTCTCACCAGCCTCAACCTTCAGTCGGCCCTCTCTAAATCCCTCATCTGCTATCTAGACTAAAGGCTGAGCCAGCGAGGAGACCCACCTCTACCTCTGAGAATGGTATTCACTGGCCCTAGAGTCCCCTAAGAGGAAGTCTGGGGGCAACACGGGTCTGACTCCTGCCCTCATTCCCTGGCTGTCCTGTGCCAGTGGTCTGGTTACCTCTGTCTCTGGTCAAGGAATGAACACTGGGAGTGTCATCTTCAGATTGAGCCAACAAAAGTTCTAGTCCCCAAGGATGTACTGCACAGGCATCCTGCAGTGGACGACAGCGAGGTCGTCAACGGTGAACCCAGAGTGCCAGGACTTTTAATAGCCATGTGGCTGGGTTGAAGGCTCTATCTCGGATGGTCTAGGTTGTCAGGTGAGGTCATGGCTTCAATGGCCTGACACACCTGATCTGGGATCATCCTCCCTCTTCATGTTCCTGCTTATCCCTTGCCACCCCCCTCTGGACACTCCCTCACCTTATCCTCCCTAGCCTTTGGACAATTTCTTCTTATCTGACCAGAAAATAAACTCAGTGAGCCAGGGGAGATTGAAACTCGGTGATCCATCCTGAGCCCTAGGTTCTACCCCAGGCTGTTTCCCTCTGCAGTGGCCGACAACTCAGATCCAGGATGTCATGAAGTTGCTGAGGGGACAGTGGATTGGTCCTACATACTGGCTTTAGGCTCTGAGACTGTCCCCACAGAGATTGTGAATGGTTGGCTCCCTTGATCCAGGGACTCCAAACCAAGACTTGCATGCTCCCTTCTTCCTTCCTTTTCTCCTTTTCTCCCTCCATCCTTCCCTCCTCTCTTTTTCTTTCCTCTCTTTGTGTCACCCCTAGGCTTTGAAATCAGAGCCTGGGTGCTGTCCCTGAGCCTTTTTACTCAAGGCCAACAGTCTATGGCTTGAGCCACTCATCCACTTCTGGCATTTTCTTTTTGGTAGTTAGTTGGTAGTTAGTTGGTAGTTAGTTTGGTAGTTAGTTAGTCTTATAGGATTTCCTGTATGGGCCTTAATCCTCAATCCTCCCATCTCAGTTTCCTAAGTAGGTAGGATGACAGGAGTGAAGCAATGGTATCCAGCCCAAACCAAGATTTCTTCATGTGCTGTGGAACTAGCACTGGAAACTTTCATCGTGTATGACCACCCCCCCCCACCCTGGGCTTGGCACATGCTGTAACGGTATGTTGGATAAATAAATGAGCATCTGTCTATGACAATACTACAGACAAGTCCCATCTAATTCAGGTAAGCATCCTGGGTGGGGGCAAAGCCTGAAGTAGCTCTCCAACAGTTCTCCCTCCTCCCTCTTCCCACCCTCCTGGTGTCACCGCACTTAACTGTTTTGGTTCCAAGGACATGAGCCATGATGTCCTCACTGGATTCCAGGGCCTCTGGGATGTCTATCTTCTCAAAGATCTCTGTCCAGCCACTGACCAGCTCTGTGGCACTCCACTCCCCACTCAGGTTTGAACAAGGTTGCTGTGAGGTGAACGCCAGGCTCAATGGGCCTCCTCTCCACTCCCTGGGGCAGACAGGATGGTCCACTAGATCTGGCCCCCAAGTTTCATGTTGCAGAGAAAGGATCCTTGAGGCATTCCAGGTCTCTGAATCTCCCAGATTCCAGTGCAAGTGCTGGGAATTGTCTCTGCTCACAGCTGACAGGCTGCGGATGGCGAGGTCACAATCTCTGCTCCCCAAGACATCCTCAACTGTGGTGGTCACCCTAGAGAGAGCCGGAGAAGAATCAGCAGCTGCCGGAGAAAGGCAGTTAAGGCACGATGTTCGTAGCAGGAAACCATCTGGCTTGGGAACTCTGCCTGTGCCGCTTTGAACGTCATTGTTTGGTGGCTGAAAGGTCCACCTAATTTGACCCAGAATCCCAGGTGTTAAGTAGAAATTGCCAGCTTCAAGAAAAAAACCCTTGCAGGGCGCTGGTGGCTCACGCCTAAAATCCTAGCTACTCAGTAGGCTGAGATCTGAGGATCGCGGTTCAAAGCCAGCCTGGGCAGGTGAGGCCATGAGACTCCTATCACCAATAAAACCACCAGAAAACCGGAAGTGGCACTGTAGCTCAAGTGGTAGAGTGCTTGCCTTGAGCTAAACAGCTGAGGGACAGCTCCCAAGCCCAGAGTTCAAGCCCCACAACTGACAAAAAAGAAAAAAGAAAAAAACCCTGGAAAAGCTGGCATTTCACTTGTCCCAATCAAACTTAATGGGTTCCAAAGTCAGGGGTCCACTTTTCCTTCCAGACAGCCTACAGCAGGTTACAGAAAATGGCATTCAGAAAGCCTTAGCTAACTGCCATGTCCTGATCCCAAGCAGGCTCCAGCAGGGGGAACACACTTGCCTACCATTGCCCAGCTGGAAACAGCTCAGGAGGGACACAGATTGGAGTCTGCAGGACTCCAGGGAGGACTGCCCACCAGTACACTGCCCTGGGAGGAAATCCATGCCACCATTGGGGGCCTGGAGCCCCCTGATCAGATGCCCATGGACACCGTCAATGCCCTGGGTAAGATTCCCCTCTCATCCTCAGTCGTGATGAACCATCTGCCATGTCTCACCGTTCATCACTTCCCAGACCCTCCTAGTTTCACAGCCCCTGCCATACACCCCCTATCTCATTCCCTAATTATGTTTGGCAGACACATTCCCAACTTTGAATTAGCTCCAACTATACACATGAGAGCCGACTGTCGGGCTGGAAGAGTGCGGCTGTGGTCACAGTAACCTCATGAGCCTTCTGGCTAAAGACAGAAGGGCAGGTATCCACACTCGTCTGTGGTTCACACAGGCCTCCTAGGAGAGACCCACACAGGCCCAGCAGTTACTGTGGGCTGCAGGAAAGGGGAAGAAAGTGGTGGGAAGGAACATCTAATGAAACCTTCTCTAAAGGATCCATGACACTGTGAAAGAGAAAACAAAAACTGTGGCTGGGCTCATACTGGGCATTAATGAAAAAAGAACAACAAATACACACATGCACACAAATAAAATGCTTTTGCTCCAGCTACGAAGGTGGCTCAGTTGTAGAGCGCTTTCCTTGCATGCACAAGGCCCTGGGTTCGATTCCTCAGCACCACATAAGCAAAAGAAAAAAGTCGGAAGTGGCGCTGTGGCTCAAGTGGTAGAGTGCTAGCCTTGAGCTGAAGAGCTGAGGGACAGCACACAGGCCTAGAGTTCAGACCCCACAACCGGACACCCCCCAAAAAATGCTTTTGCTCTTTTTAGACATGCTGACTGTACAATGAGAAAGATGATCTCTCTCTCTCTGTCTCTCTCTCTGTCTCTCTCTCTTTCTCGCTTTCTCTCTCTGTCTCTCTGTCTCTCTCTCTCTCTCTTTCTGTCTCTCTCTCTTTCTCTTTCTTTCTCTCTCTCTTTCTCTTTCTCTCTCTCTCTCATACACACCTAACACACAGACTCAGAGCAGTGCCTCTCCTGAATTTGATGGTTTCTCATCTGGGCAATGTACCAGCTCAAGCACTGGAGTTCCCTAGTCAGAACCAGGGGCAACCACCCAAGGGGAACAATGCTCTAATAATGCAGCACCAACCTGCCTCCCCCTTTCTCCAGGGCCTGACCCTTCCCCTTGGGAACAACCAGCCTTGACTCCCCATTCACCAAATCCCTAGGCCAGGACACTGGGTGAAGGAGTCCCGAAACACATGGCTCCTCAGAGCCTGGACAGAAAACAAAGCAGGGGGTCATAGTGCCTCCAGAGAGGTGTCTGACCTGGGGTGGGGGCGTTGTTGGGGACTTTGATGAGGTCCTAAAGGCTATATACATGGATGGACTCCCTACTTCCAGCCTACATACTTCTGGGCAACTTGGCAGATTCTTGGGGAGGACAAGGAGACCAGATGGACTGGGAGCACTAGAAGAAGCTGGCAGAACTGGGAGATGTGATCACCCAGTCAGAACTGTTGACAGCTGGGGTTGGGGGTACAGGACGGTTGTGTGTCTGTCAGAGGGGGTGTGTTTTTCTCCCAAATACCCACCTTCTATCTGACCCCAGTGCCCTCACCTCTCTAGTGGGCTCTTCTGGGAATTTCCTCAGGTGAAAGGGTAACTGAGCACAGAAGACAAGGGCTCACACAGCAAGGGGGGCCTATCTTCTGTATCCAACACCCCCTTCCCCAGCAAAAAGGAAAAGACCTAAGAAGGGAGGTGTGGGGTGCTGCTCCCCATCTCTGACGAAAGCCACCAGGTTCCCACCAGGGAGAGAAAGGATGCAGATGCAAGGCTGTGTGGCTCCCACTGCTCCAGGGTAGGTGCTCTGTGGTGCCCCCTCTTCACCCATCCCTGTGGCTCCCCTTTTCCTGGGACACTGGCATCTAGGGATGAGGGTGGGATCCCCGGGTGGACACCCATTTCCACTCCCCACCCCTTGGGTGCATTTGTGGCAGAGCCAGGACAGACTGTGGGGCACGGGGAGGCACAGGCAGGACTGGACTGGGAGGGGAGAGGCAAGGGTCTGGGTCCGCGAGGGTGGAGAGGAAGGGTACAGTGGGGGACGAGGTGTTACAGTAGTGGGGGTCATGGAGTGCGGGAGTGCAGGTCGGCCACTCACTTGAGCTGCTGGGAGAAGCTGTAGGCTGCATCTCCGGGTGTGTGCCAGGAGTCTGAGGACCTAGGGCAGGAACCAAGTCAGGATCACAAGCAGGCCAGGGGCGCACCAGCTCCGCCAGGTGACTGCTAGAGTCTCTGCGGGTCCAAGCCAGCAGCGCCATGTTTGAAATGCAGCTTGGGCGTGTGGTGGAGCTGCACACAGCCTCTGCTCCTCCTCAGCCACCATCCCAGCCTCAGCCGCCTCCTAACCTGTGGCCGCTGCCGCCTCAGCAGCCACTGCCTCTGCCGTGCTCCCTGCACCGGAACCTCAGACTCAGGGCCACCGTGGCTGGGCACCTCCGAGGGGCTACATGTGGCAATGTGCCTGCCATGCAGGCTCTGCATGCTCTGCGCTACCACCCAGGACCCACACTATGATCGGAGCAGCCGCCAGCCACTGAAGCCGTTTCCACGGGTGCTAGTGCTCATGCTCGCACTTCTCCCAGCTCTCTCTGGGCCCCACACTCCTCTCCTGGGCCACCCTGCCCCTGCTGAGCACACACCCCTGCCCCCTTGGGCTCCTGGCCATTGCTGCCACAAAAGTGTGCCCCAGGGCCCCGTGCCTGCTCCCCAATGCCCCGCCCCCACCCCTGGCCACAATTGCAGCCCTGACTGGGTCCTGAGGCTCCTAGACCATAGCACTTGCAGCCTTACCTCAGCTCAGCACTACCCCCCACCCCCAGTACCAGCCTATGGGATCGAATCTCCCCTCAACCCCACCCCTGGAGGAGAGTCTCCTCCATCCCCCTCCACTCTCGTGTGTGTATGTGTGTTTGTGTTTGTGTTTGTGTTGGTGTGTGTGTGTGTGTGTGTGTGTGTGTGTGAGATGGGGATAACCACCTCTCAAAGACTCAGAACATAGCACCCTTTGGGATGTCTCAGCACACAGCACTCTTCCAAAATTAGCACAAAGCACCCTGTGTAAATGACTCAGCACACAGCTCCCTTTGAAGGACTCAGCATGTAGTATGCTGGGTAGAGTACTCAGCACACAGCACCCTTTGAAGGAGGGAGTCCATAGCCCCCAGTGTAAAGGACTCAGTGCATGGCATGCTTTGAAAAACTCAGCACATAGCACTCCTTCCCAGGGACTCATCACACCCTGTGTTGAAGCACACTGTGTAAATCACACAGAGCACAGCATCCTCCAAAAAACTAAGCACACAGAACAATTTTGAAGGACTCAGCACATACCACACTGTGGAAGCACTCAGCACATAGCACCATTTAAAGGACAGTACAGAGGACCCTGTGTAAAAGACTCAGCACACAGCACTCAAAAAACACCTTGTCCCTCTCTTCTCAAGGGCTCAGCACATAGCAGGACCCTTTGGGATGCATTAGCACACCACACCTTTTGAAGGATTCAGCATATAGTACGTTGTGTAATGGACTCAGCATACAGCACCCTTTGAAAAACCCAGAATGGCCCAATCTTCTCAGGAACTCAGCACATAGCATCCTTTAGGATGACTCAGCAAACAGCACGTTTTTGAGGACTCAGCACAAAACTCCCATGTGGGAAGGACCCAGCAAATGGTGCCCTGTGAAGGACTCAACACATAGCTGTATGTCACAAGTTCAGCTGTCATTAGAATTAGGTTGCTTTCTTCAGTATCACCATTCTTCAGAAACACTGCACAAATCCTACTAGTTCACATTTAGACAAGCTGTGTTTTATGGGGGAAGGTCAGATGGGAGTCTTGAATTCAAAATTTGGGGGCCCTGTCTCTGAGCTCTTTGGTTCAATGCTAGAGCTCTACCACTTGGAGGCACAGATCCAATTTTTTTGGGGGGGGTTGTTCTTTCACAGGTCTTATGGTGATAAGTAAGGACAAGTTGGGGTATCCATGGGCAAAGGATATTAGCTCAACCTGGAGCTGACCTCTCCCTTCCTTGTGTCCCTGGAAAGCCAGGCTTCCTGGAGCTCTCTTGGCCTAGGGTTGAACAGACCTGCTCTGGCATCAGCAATGAGGGTGAGCAAAAGTCAGCTTGGCCCTAGTAACTTGCCCAAATTGAACTCTAAAGGATAATGGCATGGGGCTGCATGTTCCGTGTGTGGCCACCAGGGAGCAGGAGTAGCTCACAAAAGGGATAGTACTTGCGAGTGGTGTTTACTCTTGCTTCCCTGGGGCCTCCATGATGATTCAAAGCCACCTTGGAGAGGAAAGTCATTGAGGCTCTTACCTACAATTAACCATCAAAAATCAAGTGGGGCTGTGGCTCAAGTGGCAGAGCACTAGCCTTCAGCAAGAAATCTCAGGGATAAAGCCTAGGCCCTTAGTTCACACACACACACACACACACACACACACACACACACACACACACACACACACACACACACACACGACATGCATGCAAAATCAGAGATTTCTACACTGCAGTCTTTGGGTATTCTGTACTATTTCCCCAATAAGCCTGGTGGCTGCTGGCCTAGGGGTTTGGTGCATACAACATCACCTGGCATCTTCAATTTTGGGGGAACAGAATGGCTAGAAGGTCAACCTTCCCCCATACCAGCTCCTTGATTGGGTCATGGTCTATCCAAGCCCTTTGGGGCTCCTTTACAGACTCACCAAGATTCCTTCAAAAGACATCACATACTGGGCACTGGTGGCTCATGCCTGTTCATGCTAACTACTCAGGAAGCTGAGATCTGGAGGATCACAGTGCCAAGCCAGTCTGGGCAGGACAGTGTATGAGACTCTTATCGATGAACCATCAGAAAACAAAAGTGGCATTGTGGCTCAAGTGGTAGAGTGCCAGCCTTGAGAAAAAGAGCTCAGGGACAGCCTTCACGACCAACAACAACACGGAGAGGCATTGCATGATGTCTTTGGGATTGGCATGGGCCAAATATAATTGGAATTAATTATAATTGGAATTAATCAAGTCCTCCAAGACAAAGCAGTACCTCCTTTAGTCCTGCACTCCTCCATCTGGTCTCACCCCCTGGCCTTGTTCGTGCTTTGGATCAGCATGGTTCTGGCTGGATGGGAGGGCTCCAAGGAAGATCCCAGAGCAATCACCCCACTTCCTTCTGCCCTGCTCACCCTACTGTTCCTGCTGTTTTCCATAGACCTTCTTCTGGGAATCCATCCATGAGGTCATCAACACCAACATAGTGGTGAGTGGTGGGTCTGGCCTAACTAGGGGCAGTCAGAGGTGGAAGTAGGTCTGGGACTAGAAGCTTCCACCTTGGGTGTCGGCTGAGGCCATGGCTGACTTTTATTTCATCCTGAGCCTTGCAGTGGTGGAAAGACAGTGTAGACTTCACATTGAGTCAGGTAAGATTGGAATCTGGAGGACCACTTGTGTGGGGAAGGATGTGGGACTCAGGGGGCCACTGTTGTTGGTACTCTCTTGGGACTCTCCTCTCCCTCTCTTATCCCTCAATCTTAGAAGAGAAACTTCAAATAAGGGTGTGGGAAGAGGGGGCAAGGGAATATTTTGGTGTGAACCAGATTTGTGTTTCATATTCATCCTAGCCCATACTTCCTATTTATCTGAGGAATGGCCATATGGGTTTGGGAGCGGGGAGAATCATCCTAGCTGAGAATGTGGCTTAGTGGTAGAGTGTTTGCCTAGCATGCCTGAAGCCCTGGGTTCTATTCCACACAGAAAAAGCGGAAGGGGAGGTGGGACCAGCCTTGATCAAAAAGAGCTCAGGGAGAGTGGCCAGGCCCTGAGTTCAAGCCCCAAGGCTGGAAGAACAAATATTTGTTTTTAGGCTTTTTTTTTGGTTTGAAAACAATTTATTCCTTGTGATAAGCATAACATGGGTCTCTTTCCTGGCCACACATGGGCCATTAGATGTCCCTTGAGTTTAGGCCAACTCCCTGCAGCCTCTGCCCTACCCTACCCCCAGTTTATCCTTCCCTTCACCCGGCAGATGGAGGCCTGAAAGAAAGCCACTTGGTCACCTATATCTGGTGGTTGCCAAGGCTTTTGAGAGTCAGTATGTGACATAGAGAGTCATCATCTGCATCAGTCTACAGGAGAAAGTGAGGGAGCACTCCTCCCCTGAGCCTGGGAGCTGTGGGTGGATCTGGATGTGGGGCATCTGGGGCAGGATGTGCTCCCTGGGGGAGTCCACTATGGGGTCGGGAACCCTGACCTCTTCTCTGACAATTTCCATGCTGTCTTCAAGTTGCAATTCTTCAAAACCTCTCTGCTCCTCCCTCATTTCACCCACCAGAGGCCTTGAGGCGTCTGAAGCAGTGTTGGTGGTGGGGGCTCAGCCTGTGCTGGCATAGGGAGACTGCTGTCTGTGCCTTCTTTTGGGAGGAGTGACAACAGCTCCCGCAGAACTCTCCTCTTCTCCAGCATCTCCTAGGACAGCAAGTGCATGCACTGGGCTTTCTCCCAACACAGCTCATTCAGGACCAGCATCTGCTCTTTACATACCATGAGGGACTCCTCATAGTTTGGATCTTTGCAGCAATGACCGCAGAAGCCGCTATCTCCAGCTCTGCCACATGCCACTCTGTAGCTTGCAGGGAGCTGGTGAGAACTTCGTGCTCCCTTTCTCTGTCATCAGTGGCCTGCTGCACTTGGGCCAGTGCACATTGTAAGTCGCTTTCTGATGAAACCAACCACTGTATGGGTGCCTCGTGGGTCTCTACCTCCATTTTTGGTGCTGCATGTATCTGGTCTATCTTCTCCCTCTCTTACTTCCATTGATCCTATGGGTCTGTCTTTCCCTGCTTCAGTGGTTGGATATTGGCACAGAGTGCCTGGTTTCTTCTTTTCTGTTGTCCAGGGTGGGCACCACATGCAGGTAGCAACTCTGTGGATCCTTGGTGGTATTGGGACCCTTGACTCTCTGAACCCTGGTGCCTGTGACTGTGTCCAAAGGCAAGGTAGGCCCGTGGTCGGCATCACCTTTGGCCTGACTCTCCATTCAATCCGGCTCGCAAGTGGTGTTTGTCTTGGGGATTCCTCTCTTTTTCGTGTTCTTTGTTTTCTTGAATGTTTCAGGTCTGTCGGGAGGATACTGCTGGTGTCCTTGTGGTAGTTTCTTGCCCACAGTCCTCTCATTGATTCTTATTGTTTCAGACATCTGAGCGCCGGGACGGGAAAGTTGGGCTGGCCACATTCCCAGTCTCTAGGAAATCCTCTATTCTCCCACTCACCGACTAGGACATCATTTCCTACTCTACCTCAAAGTCACCTGGAGTCTCTTGCTCACCACTCAGCCACCTCTACTTTCCTCAACTGCTGGTAGTGGTGTCACCCAACAGAGGGAAACCCTGGTGCTACTGGGAAGCATGGAATGTGGGCGTGGCCACTATTCTTGTATCCCATTGGTCAAAAAGAACCATGAAAGAATGGGGGTGTGCCTGGAATCCTGTAATGCAGACAGAATGGACAGAGTCAAGATAACAGCAGCCCCTTTACCAGGAAAGTCTGTCTAATCCAGTTGGGGAAAAGAGGGGACCTGCTTTAGCCAAATGGCTGCACAGATTGTTGTGTATGTCTGTTTGTTGCCAGTCCTGAAACTTGAACTCAGGATCTGGGCACAGTCCATGAGCTGTTCTTGCTCAAGATTAGCTCTCTACCACTGGAGCCACACAGCACTACTTCTGGCTTTGTTGGCATAGAGGTTGGACAGGGGTCTCAAGGACTTCCCTGCCTAAGGTGACTTTGACCATAATCCTCCTATCACAGCCTTGTAAGTATCAAGGAGGACTGGTGAAAGCCACTGGTGCCTGGCTCATCATTATTTGGGATTATGGCTTCCCCAGTAGCCGGCAAACCTTCAGCAATGTAAGGTGAACTATCCTTTGAGCCAGATCACTTAGACCCAAATGGCCACGGTGCAAAAGAAGAAAATGTAAAAATGCCATCCCACCACTTTTTTTCTGTGCATCTCCCTCTCCCCCTTCTCCCCCCCCCCCCCCCGCACAAGGCCTAAAGTTCTAGGATCCCAGGATAGGCTTTGTTTCCAGCAGCTGCATCCCAGCTAATGGTGATGAAAGCTGAGGCACGGTTTCTATGAGCTGAGTTCAAGACCGTGTTTGGAATAAGAAAAAAAAATAGCTCCTGGCTTGCAATTCAGGCTGTTTCTCCTACCTTTGAATTTGAATTTAAGGGCTGGGTAACTCTGAAGCACTGTGGATGAAGGGGAAGCTCACCATGCTTGAAGACAAGAAAGTAAGGCCTGGTCCTTAGGCATGAATTAAAGTACCCACCCAGGAAACATTCTATTTATATACATTTTAAAGGAAGGATTTGTACTTACGTATAGATGGTCAGTCATCCTGTTTATTGTGGTTATTTATTGTATTTTTGTTTTATTCATTTATTTTCCATTTTTTTATTTTGAAAATACTGTACAGAGGGGTTACAATTACATGGTCAAGATAATGAGTACATTTCTTATCATCATTATAGCCTGCTCCTTTTTTTCCCCATCCCATCCCTTCCCATCCTCCTCCCAGCCCCCACCCACAATCCTCCCCGATCCACCCCCTGGCCCCCTCCGCACCAAAGTTGTAAAGTTCATTTTGAAATAACGACTTGTACATCTCATTGTTGCAATGGGTCCACCTCTATCCCTATTTAAACGATTTGTTTTTCCCTTTCCCCTCCCCAAATTATACCTACATCAAATACTATGAATGCAAGGGATATACTGTGGGGGAGGGACATACAAAGCAACAAAGAAATAATCTTATAAATGTGTTAGAAACAATCACAAGAGAGAGAAAAACCATTTGAGTACATATCTTAGGGTTCATTTCCCTAACATCACCTTATCTGACCTTTTCTGCTTGACTCAGACATATACTAGATATTGCAAATAAGGGAAACAATGGGACCTATGTATCTTTGGACCTGGCTTACTTCACTTAATATAATTTTTTCCAAGTCTTTCCATTTCCTAACAAATGGGGCAATGTCATTCTTTCTGATGGAGGCATAGAATTCCATTGTGTATATATACCACATTTTCTTGATCCATTCATCTACTGAGGGGCTTCTGGGTTGGTTCCATATCTTAGCTATAGTAAATAGTGCTGCAATAAACATAGTTGTGCTGGTAGCTTTAGTGTGGTCTTGTTTGTAAACATTTGGGTAAATGCCTAAAAGTGGGATTGCTGGGTCATAGGGTAGTTCTATGTGGAGTCTTTTGAGGAACCTCCATACTACTTTCCAAAGTGGTTGAACAAGTTTACACTCCCACCAACAATGCAATAAGGTTCCCTTCTGTCCACATCCCCTGCAGCATCTGTTGATATTAGAGTTCTTGATTATAGCCATTCTAACTGGGTGAGGTGGTATCTCAATGTTGTTTTGATTTGCATTTCTTCTATGGCTAGGGAGGTTGAGCATTTCTTCATGTGTCTATTGTACATGCTTCTTTCCTCTTCAGAGAAAATCTCTTTAAGACTTTAGCCCACTTATTTATTGGGCAGTTGTTTCTTTCAGGATTTATTGTTGGGGGATTTAATTTTTTGAGATCCAATTGTATTTTAGATATGAGATTTTTTTTATTGACTGTGATGACATATTCCATTTATGATATTGATGACAACCCATCACATAGTATCTAGATTTGTAGATATGTTCTTCATCATGTGTGACACCCAGGCCTCTCAGGGAAAAGGAATCACACTCAGGTATCACACTCAGCTTCTTACTCCATGATCCAATTGTTGGCAGTGATGGGATCTGAACTCAGGGCCTGGCAGACCCAATTCAGACCCTGAATCGGTGTGTCAACATGGCAACCTCTAGCCAATGAAGCTGCCAGGGAATTTCCAGACCCTGAGATTGAGCCACAGGGCTGGACAAAATAGCCATAGATAGGTAGACAGGTGGTAGAACATCAATAAATATATATTTGTACCGAGTGCCAGAGACATCTACCTAGGATTCAATGACATCAACTACATTCCTACTACCTCTTAGGTATTTATTATGCCACCATTGAGGGAATAGTATTCTTTTCATGCTTAATAAACCATTCATTAGGATGAATCATCATCCTAGGATCATTGCATCTAATTTTGGACTAGACCAATACACGCAGAGACTTCTCATTCAATCATGAGTTTGCTAACATTTCATTGTTATTCCCATGCATAGGAACAAGTATTTTGGGATCTCCCCCAGTGGTAGGAGTCAGGACCAGAATTCAAGCTCAAGGCCTATGTTGCCGCATGGGCCTATTTCTTCCCTGATAGCCCGTTAGCCTTCCCCAATGCAAGGTGAAGTACCCTTTGCAGCCATGTAATTCAGACCCAGGATGGTCACCGTGCAAAAGTAGAAAATATAAAAAATCCATCCTGAAACATTTTTTCTGTCATTTGTTCATGCAAATTTAAGAGCGTAGGATCAAGATTGGCTACAGGCCCAAGGGAGCCCACCAGCCTAAGGTGATCAAAGCTGAGGTAGAGTTGTCATGAACTGAGTTCAAATCCCATGCTTGGCAATAATAATAATAATAATAATAATAACACACCCTCGCTCAGAATTCTCACCATTTTTCTGACACCTCTGAGATTCCATCTCAGGTCTGGGTAACTTTGTTGCACTGTGGGGGAAGGTGAAGCTCACCATCCTTGAAGAATACAAGGTCAGGCCTAGTCCCAGGGCCTGAACTGAAGCCCAAGCACTGGCAAAAATCATATACTCACCTACTTTACCCATAGGAATTCTCTTTACATCATGCATTCAGCGTAGTTATTCTTTTTATTGTGTGTCTTAGTCATGGATGCATTTTGTATTTTATTGCATATGATGGCAGCTATAACTGTGCCGACATGGATGGCAACTGATTCCCATGAATATAGAGTTGCCTATATAGTATACTGCATCCTAGCTGAGACCCAGGACTTTCACAGGACAGAAAAACAGGTGCAACGATTGGCTTCTCACATCAGGATTCATCTTATGGCAGTTCTGGGATCTGACCTCTGGGATGAGCAGGCCCAATAGGCAAATCGGTCCAGGTAAGCAAACCAGCCTGTGAGCCACTAAGGAGCTAGGTCGTTCCCAGGACCTGAGATTGAGGCCCGTGGGGGAGGGGGGGAGAGAAGGAGGAGCACAATAATCATCTATTTATAACCTGAAGGTAGTAAGTACATATTTGTATAGAGTAGGATGGGGACCAGTGATGGAATCCAATCTACCTTGTTACTAATGATTCTTGGATTTTCCCCAATGCCTCCATTTCATGACTGTGATGATTATGGTCATGTTTCATCAACTCTTCATTAAAAATAATCAATACCCCATGAGTCTTGCCTATCATTTCCTACTCACATCAAGCAGGAACTACTCATTCAAGGATGAGATTGATTGCATTCCATGACTCTTCCGAAGTCCGGAAACGAGTGTCCCAGGATCTCCAGCCATTCCCTCATCGTAACAGGGCTGACTGGGATTCGTCCTCAGGGCCTTCATTGTCTGGTTAGCCTGTGGCTCCCCCAAAAACCAGCAGGCCTTCAGCCATGCCAGGTCACCTTCACTCTGCAGGCAACCATGTTCGGAGACAGAATGGTCACCATGTAAAAGAAAATAAACATAGAAGAGCCAGGTGGAATTTACCGCCGCTTTTTTTCCCCTTGAGGGTTTTTTTTTCCAGCAAACCCCAGAGTCCAAGGGTTTGAGGACTGGCTGTGGGTCTAGAGACTGCAGCCTAGGATGATCAGAGCTGCGGCAGAGTTGCCACGACTTGAGTTCAAGCCCCGGTATGGTTAAAAAAAAAATGAAAAAACTATGAATGAAGAACCCTAGCTCAGAATTTGTGCCATTTGGGTAACTATGTTGCACTGTGGGGGAAGGGAAGCTCACCATCTTTGAAGATTAAAAGGTCAGGCCTGGTACTGGACCTGATTTGAATCCCCAGGACTGGAAAAGCCCATCTCTTTTAAACATAGGATCTCTATATACATACAGGTGTGGTATGCACCTTGTTTTTAGTGTAGTTAATCTTTTTATTTTGGGTCTTATTCATCTATGTTTTGTATTTTATTGAGTATAGGATGGCATATATAACTGTGCTCACATGGATGACAACTTATTCCCATGGGTGTAGAATTGCGTATGGTTTCTAGATCCTAGCTGTGACCCATGACTTGCACAGGATAGGAAAACATCTGCAAGGTTTGGCATCTCACATCAGGATGAACCTTTTGGCAGTGCTGGAACTTGAACTCAGGGCCTAGCAGAACCAACTGCCAAATGGGTCCACATGAGCACACCAACTTGTGAGCCACTAAGAAGGTAGGCCATACTCAGGACCTGAGATCTAGCCCCAGGGTGGGGGTGGAGCAACATATTCATCCATTCATAAGCTGAAATTAATATGCTAATAAATGCCTGTGTGTATAGAGTAGGAGATGTGGCCACCTGTGTTGGAATCCTATCTTCCATGTGACTACCGATTCTTGGATCTTTCCCAATGCTTCGATTCCTTAATGTAAGTATTGTCACACTTCATGCAGTCTTTTTTTTTTTTTTTTTTTTTGTCGGTCATAGGGCTTGAACTCTGGGCCTGGGCGCTGTCCCTCAGCTCTTCAGCTCAAGGCGAGCGCTCTACCACTTGAGCTACAGCGCCACTTCCACTTCATGCAGTCTTAATTAAGATCTTGCCTATCATTTCCTATGTGAATCATGCATGCACTTCTCAACTCTTCCCTAGGCCTGAATTCAAGCACCAGTACTGAAAAACATAACATTTATAGACATTTTAAATATTTGAGTTATATCTCTATATTCATTTTAAATCATGTTTGTTGGAGTGATTCATTATATTATATTATTGATTGATTGATTGATTTAGCATTTATTTTATGGACTGTGAGTACACCTATAACATTTATTACATTTGTCCCAATCTATTCCATAGCATGTAACTTTGCAGACATAATATGTACATCATACGTGACACCTAGCACTTGCACAGAAAAGGAAAACAGATGCACACATGGAATCTTACACCAGGAAGAAACTTTTGGCAATGATGGGACCTTGACTGAGGGACTAGGAGGCCCAATTCATGAAGGGGTGAGTGTCAGCATGGCAGCATCTAGCCCATGCAGGTGCCAAGTGGATCCCAAGACCTGGGATCGAGTTCCAGGTTTGGCCAAAATAGCAAAAATGTTCTATGCATATGATGGTATACAAATAAATATAAATGTAGATACTTATGTACTGCCAGAAATGTGTATTTAGTATTCAATGACACATACTATGCTCCTACAGATTCTCAGGTCTTTAGTGAGAACTGCATTTAATCAATAGTATTCTTTTAGTGCATAATAAACTATGAATTAAAATCAATCGGTGTCCTGTGATTATTGGGTCTAATTTTCTGTTAGACTGATTGATGAACTGATTGTAACTGGCGTGACCAGGATTCAAACTCAGGACCTAGGTGTCCAGGTTGGCCTATGGCTTTGCTGACAGCCTGCCAGCCTTCAGCAGTGCCGGGTAACCTACAGGTTGTAGCTGTGTCATTTGGACTTGGGATGGTCACCATGCAAGAAAGGAAAACCATGAAATCGCCAACCATCCACAGATTGCGGATTTTTCAGTGCTATATTCATTTTGTTTTCCTGTCAGCCCCTGAGGCCTACCATCCCATGATAGGCTGTGTGTCCAGAGGCTGCACCATCCCAGCCTAGGGTGATGGAAGCTGAGGTTCCAGCCCTGTGATTCGCAATCAATCAATCAATCAATCAATACAATTTTAAAATATTAGAAATAGCTCGGTGCCGGTGGCTCACTCCTGTAATCCGAGCTACTCAAGAGGCTGAGGATTGTGGTTCAAATCCAACCCAGGCTATAAAGCCCATGAGAATCTTATCTCCATTGAAGCACTAGAAAATCAGAAGTGGTGCTGTTGCTCAAGCAGTAGTGCGCTTGCCTTGAGCTGAAGAGCACAGGGACACCGCCCAAGGCCAGAGCTCAAGCCCCACGGGAAAAAAAAATTGTAAAAATACTAATGAAGCTCCCCAGCTTGGCATTCGTGCCTTTTTATTTTCCTGTCTGGTATGGGATTTGAACTCAGAGTTTGGGTAACTCTAATGCACTGTGGGGGATGGGGAAACTCACCATCTTTGAAGACGAGTAATTCAGGCCTGTTCCCTAGGCCTGAATTCAATCCCCAGTCCTGTTAAAGTAATATTCATCCACATTTGAAATAATGATTGATATCTACATACTTATGTTTATTGCATATTATTTTACTGTGTATTTATTTTATTTTTTGCACTATTCATTCATTCATTTATATTGACTATTATTACACTTATAACATGTATTAAATTGATTACATCTTATGAGAACTATACAGATTAGCATACGTATTCTATATCTTACTTCAGACCCAGGACATTCACAGAAATTCTATAGTAGATGATCCCATGCTTAGAAAAACAGAAAGAATACACCAACCAAAGTCGAATTCATCCCTAGACACCCCAGTGGCTCACATCTGTAATCCCAGCTACTCAAGAGGTGAGAACTGGAAGATGAAGTTTCAA
Source organism: Dipodomys merriami (assembly GCF_024711535.1). Lineage (NCBI taxonomy): Eukaryota > Metazoa > Chordata > Mammalia > Rodentia > Heteromyidae > Dipodomys > Dipodomys merriami. The sequence continues at coordinate 59,900 of NW_027202940.1, forward strand.
AGCCAATCCAGGCAGAAAAGCCTGAGAGACAACCTCTCCAATTAACTGGCAAAAAGCCAGGCTACAAGTATGGCTGAAGTGGTAGAAAATCAGCTATGAACAATCAAGCCAAGAAAGAGCAAGCTGAAATTAAGTGCAGAGAGAGGGGAGTAGGGGAAGAAAGCAGAGAGAAATCCTCCAAAAACAGAGAACAAAACAACATTACACACATCCCACCTAATATATGGTACCAACAAACTGAAAATAAAAAATCAAGCTTGTGCAGTTGTATGACTTTACATGAGCAAATATGCTTTTAGGTACACTTCAAAGTTATGTTTTGATAATATATATGTATATATATAAAAAAGGTATATATATATATATATATATATATATATATATATATATATATATTTAAATAAACTAAGAAACCAGCCAATGAATAAATACTTCTGAATTAGTGCCTTAACCATGGCATTATAAATTATTTCTATTAAAAGTGTATTTCAAGTTTCTTTCCTCAGAATCAATCTAAGTTTGTTCATGCTCTGGGCGTCGGTGGCTCATGCCTATAATCCTAGCTACTCAGGAGGCTGAGATCTGAGGAAGGAGGTTCAAGGCCAGCCTGGCAGGAAATTCCTTGAGACTCTTATCTCCAATAAACTGGAAATGGCTCTGTGGCTCTAGCCGTAGAGCACTTGCCATGAGTTGAAGAGGTGAAGTCAGGCAGCCAAGTCCAGAGTTCAAGCCCCACCACTGACAAAAAAAAAAAAAGAAAGAAAAGAAAAAAGAAAGAATGAAGGTTGTTCATACAGATCAAAAAATTCTAACCTTCTGAGCTTTCGGAAACTTGCCTTCCTTTTCTTCCAGAGTCTTCTACTCTTTAGGCAAGTACTCCACTACTGAGCTACATCCCAGTCCCAATGTTTTAGTTTCTCATTTTACAATTCACTTTATTCCCAAAATGCTTACAAGTACCTACTCTCCTCACAAAAGTGAGTTTTTATTCAGAAACCCAACCTATTGTGGTATGAGGACTTCCCTAGTGTATTTTGTGGTAGGCACTGAGGAAAACTCACACGATACAATTGTAGAGAGTTTATAGTTATAGAAATAACTCTAAATAGAAATAACATCAATTGTCCCTCTAGGGAGGAATGATGTACTCATTTTCATTCTCACTCTTCATGGCAGATGGTCAAAATGGAAACACCAATGTGCTATGCTGAAATGTAAATGTTTAAACTCCTTTTTGAAAAACTCTCATGTTATAAAATCAAAATGTGGCAAATGAAGGCCAAGTGAACTTTAAAAAATATGAAAAATGCTAATGAAGCTTCCTGTCTTGGAATGTGTGTTATTTTTTTGTCTGCAAGGCCTGGGATTCGAACTCAGGGTCTGAGTAACTCTTGCAACTAGGGGAAGGGGAAGGTCTCTATGCTTGAAGACCAGAAAGTCAGGCCTCTTCCCTAGGCCTGAATTCAGGCCCCAAGCCTGGAAAACATAGTCCTTACATGTATTTTAAAGATAAGATTGAACTTCCAGACAGGTGTTCAGTCTATTTATGTTTGGTGTGGTTATTCATTGTACTTTTTGGTTTATTCGTTTATTTACCATTTATTTTTTTTGACTATGATGACACCTAACCATGTATTACATTGTTTACACCCTATCACATAGCATTTAGATTTGTTGACTTGTTCTCCATCATGCCTGACACCCCGCACTCTAACAGAAAAGGAAAACAGGTGTCACACTTGGCTTCTTACTCCAGGAGGAAATTTTTGGCAACCTCTGAGATCGAGCCCCACTGGTGGCCAAAATAGCCATACATGGATAGGCAGGTGGTAGTACACCAAAAATACATATTAGTAAAGAGTGCCAGAGCCGTGTATCTAGTATTCAATGACATCTGCTATGTTCCTACTAAGTCTTAGGTAGTTATTATGCCTCCATTGAAGGAGTATTATTCTTTTCATGCCTAATTAACCATTAATGAAGTTCAATCAGCATCCTAGGATTATTGTGTGTAATTTGAGTCCAGACCACTGCACGAACTATTCAATCATGAGTTGGATACCATTCCATCGGAATTTCTATGCACAGGCAGGAGTCTCTTGGGATCTCCTGCCATTGGTAGTTGTCAGGACCAGGATTTGAACTCAGGGACTGTGTTGCGGGGTTGGCCTATGGCTTTCCTGACAGTCCACCAGCCTTGAGCAATGACAGGTCACCTGTGCGTGGCATCCATGTCATTCACACCTAGGATGGTCACCATGCAAGGAACCAAAGCCAAGAAACCGCCTACAATGGGCAGCTGGCGGCTTGTTTTAGTGTCATTTTCATTTTGTTTTCCTGTCAGACCTCGGGTCTTAGGATTCCAGGATCGGCTTTGGTTCTGGAAGCTGCACCCCAGGCTAGTGTGATGGAAGCTGAGACAGAGCTGTCACAATCTGAGTTCAAGCCATTTGCATGGCCAAAAACAAACAAAAAAATTAAATTAAAAAGTAAAACAATTAAAAAATTAAAACAATTTAAACAATTATAAAAGTTATTTATCTCCCTGTTTTGCAATTCGTGCCATTTTTTCTGCCAAGCCTGGGATTTGAACTCAAAGTCTGGGTAAATAGGCAGCACTGTCAGGCTAGGGGAATCACACCATACTTGAAGCCAAGAAAGTCAGGCCTCTTTCTTAGACCTGAATTACAGCCTCAGTCCTGAAAAACATACTCCTTATATGCATTTTATTTACATTTTAAAGACAGGATTTATACTTCCATATAGTCAGACAATATCATGTTTGTTGTGGTTATTCATTTCATTTCTTGTTTTATTCATTTATTTACCATTTATTTTATTGACTCTGATGACACCTATACCATTTTTTACATTTTTTTACTTCCTATCACATAGCATCTAGATTTGTAGATGTGTTTGCTATCATGCCTGACACCCAGAACTTTCTCAGAAAAGGAAAACATGTGTCACACTCAGCTGCTTACTCCAAGATTAAATTTTTGATAGTGCTGGGATATGAACTCGGGGCCTAGCAGGCCCAATTCATGAATGGGTAAGGGTGAGCACGGTAGCCTCTAGGCAATGAAGCTGTGAGGTGGTTCCCAGGCACTGAGATGGAGCCCAGGTTTGGCCAAAACAGTGATACATGGATTGGCACATGGTGGTATACAATTAATACATATTAGTAAAGAGTGCCAGAGCCATCTATCTGACTGAATGACACCTACTACATTCCTACCAACTCGTAGGTATTTATTATACTGCCTTTGAAGTTTTACTATTCTTTTCATGCTTAATAACCTATCAATTAAAATCAATCAGCATCCTAGGATTATTACATCCACTTTTAGATTTGACTGATGCACGAATTACTCTTTCAATCAGTATTCCTATGCATAGGAATGAGTCTCTTGTGCTGTCCAGCCATTGGTAGGTGTCAGGACTTAGATTTTTAACCCAGGTCCTATGTTGACAGGTTGGCCTATGGCTTCCCTGATGACCCACCAGCCTTTAAGAATAGAAGTTCAGCTCCACTTTTACAGCCATGTCATTCAGACTCAGGATGGTCACTCTGCCAAGAAAAAAATAACGTAAAACCCCCAGTCCTCTGCAGCTCGCCACTTTCTGTGCTGTCCTACTTTTTTTTTCTTCATGCAAGTCCTCTTTGCCTAGAATCCCAGGATTTACTAAGGATGAGAGGCTGCAGTCCAGTCTAAGGCAATCAGAGCTGAGGTATATTTGCCATGACCTGAGTTCAAGCTCCATGGTTGTCAAAAAAATAAAATCCCCTGGTTTGGAATTTCTGCCAGTTTTCTTTCCTAGCCTGGGATTTGAACTCAGGATCTTGGTAAACCTGTAGCAATGTGAGGGAAGGTGTAGAGTTTCTACTACTTGAGTTCTAATCCTGTGCCAAGACAAAAACAAAAAACTTAAGTCACTGACCTCAGCTGGGGGTTCAGGAGATAGCTGTGGAGGTGGGAGGGAAGGGATGGCAAGGGAAAAACAAAGGAGGAGGCAACAATGCTCAATAGTAAATGTACTCATTACTTTGCTCATGTAACTGTAACCCCTATATACAACATTTTTACAACAAAAAATGTACAAAAAAGGAAACAATTTAGAGCTCGGAGAACCACTTTGCAGGTAAGGGAAGGATGTCTGAATAGATATACAAACTGCTGTTTTTAAAATGTTCAGTATGGAACTGAATAAAAATAACTGCTTCCATTTAAAATAATTAAGTGACAGTCTTGGAATTGGGGCCAGTATTTCTGCCATTGCTGGGATTTGATCCCACCATCCGGGTAACTCTTTGTTGGGAGCCAAGAAAGTGTATGGAAAGACAAGATTCCTCCAGCCCTAAGCAAACTACATTTGGCTAACCATAAATATTCCTCCAGCCCTATACAAACTACATTTGGCTAACCATAAATATTCCTCCAGCCCTAAGCAGGCAACATTTGACTAACCATAAACATTTCTCTTATCTCCAGCCCTAAGCAAGCGGCGCCTGGCTAACCATAAATGTCTCCTAGAGAAACTACAGGAGGTACCTTTAAGATTAGCACAACGGCCAAAGGATAAGCACGACCCATCCCTGACCCCGGGACTTCTCACCCTTGCTTCTGCAAAGTTTTTTCATTCTTTCCCTTCCCCTGTCCTTTTGGGTATATAAACCCTGCCTCACTTTAATAAAGCAGACCTTGACGTGACTCAGACTGACTTTGTCTTTCTTTATGCGCTTGGTCTCGTTTCTCTCTCGCCCCCATTGGTTTTTAGGAGGTGCCTCCTCGAGCCTAACGAATAACTGAACCTGCTGGACGGGTCAAGTGGCGCCCAACGTGGGGCTCGAGGCAAGGTGACCTACCCGACGGCGCTGGAAACGGGGATCCCCAATCATTTAAGGGTAGAGACGCCCACATCGCATCACTCGTGCACCGTGGGAAGTCTTGAGGTAAGTTTGCCGTTCAAAGAAGCCATGGGAAAGACGTTGTCTAAAGAGGCTTTATTTATAAAGGAAATGAAGGAAGCTCTTAGAGAGAGAGGAATAAGAGTAAAAAGAAAGGATCTTGTAAAAATTTTTTGTTTTGTCGGGGAGAAATGTCCTTGGCTAATTTTGAGTGACCCGGACATTCATCCCCTTACCTGGAGTAAAGTAGGGAAAGATATCAATGATTTAGCGGCTAAAGGAGAAGAAATTCCCGAGGCCTTTTTTAGTTTTTATGGAATTATCAGGGACATTTTAAAAGAGGTAGAAAAGGGAAGAGATGTTGCCCGCTTATTGATTTTAACAGAGGACTATCTAACCGAGTCGCAATGTCCGTCTCCTAAAGGCGAAACTAAAGATGAAAATAACACCGCAGCTTTGCCCGGCTCGCGTACTCCTTCTATAATAGATGAGCCGATCCCTGCGGCTCACTTAAGCCCTCCTTTGATTCCTAACAATGAAAAGTCTGGGCCCCCCGCTGAGGGCAAGGCGATAGCTACCACCAAAAGGGTTAAAGAGATAGAGCCATCTCCACCAGCCAAACCTTATCAACAAATATACCCTGTTATTTACAAAAGTCCCCCTAACGATGATTGTCTTGACCCCTCAGCTGGGATAGATTTAGAAGAGCAAGCGGTGCATTATGAGGAAAAAAGATATGGCCCTCAACCTGCCCCTCGGATTTATACACTTACAAAAAATCAGAGAACCAGGACTCTTAGTTGGCCCTCCCCTCCACCTTATGCAGACCCCTTTCTCCCATCTGCCCCACCACAAGAGATGTCAGAAACATCTCTTGTCCTTTCCGGGGCTAAGGGTCTCCTTAAAACTAAAGATTCTCTTTTAAAACAAGTCACAGAATTGAGAGACGTTCTCCATCTAAAAAAGGAATTACGCGACCTTACTTTCCAAATTCAAAATTTGCAAGAGGAGCTCACCAGCGAGACTAGTATAACCCCTCGCTCTGTTATCTCTGATAAAAAGCCTGCCAGGACACCTCCGGTCTTAAGAGTCCACACAAATAAACCCAAACTTAAAATGCCAGCTAGTCCCCTCCTCTTTCCTCGTTCTGGCTCCCAATCTCAAAATCAAGATGGACAGGCTGACACCACTGAAGAACAGGAGGAAGAACAAGACCGGGGTTCCTCTGCCTCCGAGGAGGAGGAAGATACCCGGGAAGAGATAAGGGAAGGTCAGGGTAACCTTCAGATTATATATAAAAAACTAAAATTTAAACATATTAAAGAATTACATTCAGCAGTTAAAAATTATGGAATTAATGCCCCTTTTACCTTATCGATACTGGAGGGACTAGGGGGAGGAGGAAACCTGCTGCCTCATGAATGGAATAAGATTGTACAATCGGTCCTGGCTAAAGGTCAATATTTGACCTGGAAGGCTGAATTTATAGACAAGGCAGAGGCTCAGGCTGTCATAAACAAAAAACATGTTCAGATGGCCTCATGGACTTCTGATAAGATTGCAGGAAAAGGCAAATATGCTTCAGAAGAAAAACAACAAAAACTCCCTGCAGGCATATTAGTTCAAACCGCTTAAGCAGCCTTGGCCGCTTGGAGGGCTGTGCCCGCTGTAGGGGCAATGACCACCTCCCTTTCCAAGATTATTCAAGGCACTAATGAACCATATGCTCAGTTTGTTGCTAGATTACTAGAAGCAGCAGAAAAAATATTGGGTAGTGAGGATATGGACAATATATTTGTTAAACAATTGGCCCTAGAAAATGCCAATACAGCCTGTAAAGCTGTGTTAAGGGGAAAAGCCAAAGCATTGGATCTTAATGGTATGATTAAACTTTGTAATGATGTGGATTCTTTTGAACATAAAATTTCCAAATCTATTAACCTGGCCATTGGGGCCATGTTTCAAGCTCAGGCCCAACCTCCTGGAAAAGTAGGACAGACGTTCAGTCCCAAAGGATGTTTTAAATGTGGACAACTTGGACACTTTGCCAAGGAATGTCCCACCACCCTGATGGGAGGTGCCCCGCTGGTCGCCTCACAGGCTAAGATCTCCGGAAGGCCTCCTCCTGGACTATGTCTTAAATGCAAAAAAGGGCGTCATTGGGTGAGAGATTGCAAATCCCAGGCCGATGTTAATGGCCAGCCCCTGCCTGCGGTCTCGGGAAACGGGCTATGGGCCCCGACATGGGGCCTTGTCAGTCCTCCACAGCAACAAATGGCTGTTACCACCCACAGCCAGCCACCTGCCCAAGCAACAGTGACTCAGGCTTATGCCGAGCCACAGCAGGTAGTGCAGGACTGGACCTCTGTTCCCCCACCACCAGGATTATAACTCCAGAAGAGGGAACGGTCATCATAGAATCAGGAGAGTTTGGGCCTCCCCCACCAGGGATGTTTTTTCTTATCATAGGCCGAGCTTCAAGCTCTTTACAGGGGCTTACAGTCCTCCCTTCAATAGTTGACGCAGACTATTCAGGCCCATTAAAATTCCTGGTCCAAGCCTCCCAAGGTCCACTAACCATTCCGGCAGGTCAACGTATTGCACAAGCCCTCCCCTTGCCCATGATAGGACAATTCCCATATAAACATTCCCAACGCGGTACTTCTGCTCCAGGGTCATCAGACATATTTTGGGTACACCAACTGACAGAGTCTCGACCTACCCTGAAACTTTCCTTAGAAGGAAAATCATTCCTTGGCCTTTTAGATACGGGAGCTGACGCCACTGTCATCGCTCGAAAACATTGGCCTGATTCTTGGCCTTTAGAGCCTACCGCCACACATTTAAAAGGCATTGGGCAAGTCCAAGACACGCTTCAAAGCTCAAAAATTTTAAATTGGGCTGACTCGGAAGGAAATACTGGGACTATCAAGCCTTTTGTGGTAGAAGGGCTGCCTGTCAACTTGTGGGGAAGAGACATAATGACACAAATGGGAGTCATTATGTTCAGTCCCAATGAAACAGTGACTAATATAATGCTAAAGTCAGGATTCCTTCCCGGCAAAGGGCTAGGAAAACATGAACAAGGAATAAACCAACCAATTTTGCCTACTCCTAAACAGGATAAAAAGGGCCTTGGGGCCGACCTTTTTTCCTAAAGACCACTGCTCCCCCTGCACTCCGAGCCGACAAAATAACTTGGAAATCTAATGACCCGGTTTGGATAGATCAGTGGTCTATGCCTCAAAAGAAGGTTCAGGCAGCCTTGCAGTTAGTGCAGGAACAATTAGAACAAGGACATCTTGAGCCTTCCACCTCACCCTGGAATACTCCCATATTTGTGATAAAAAAGAAAAATGGGGACTGGAGACTATTACAAGATTTAAGGGAAGTTAACAAGACTATGGTGCCAATGGGAGCCTTACAACCTGGGTTGCCCTCTCCTGTAGCCATCCCCAAAAAATATTTTAAGATAGTAATAGATATAAAAAATTGTTTTTTTTCCATCCCCCTTCATCCAGTAGATTGTAAAAGATTTGCCTTTTCTATCCCCATAGTAAATCATAAAGGCCCCAATCCTCGCTTTCAATGGCGAGTATTGCCACAGGGCATGGCCAATTCACCCACCTTGTGCCAAAAATTTGTAGCTCAATCCATAGATCCCGTGCGTGTTCAATACCCCAATGCATATATTATTCATTACATGGATGATTTGTTAATAGCCGCCAGCCAAAAAACAGAGGCACATCAGATAACTCAAGCAATAATTGAGGCATTACAAAATCGGGGACTTTTTATAGCTCCAGAAAAAATACAGACCTGTTACCCTTTTTTATTCTTAGGCTTTCAGCTGGAACCAGCCCTGATTTATGCTCAAAAGATTCAAATCAGGAGAGATAAATTAACTTGTTTAAATGATTTTCAAAAACTGTTAGGAGATATTAATTGGTTGCGCCCCTATCTTAAATTGACAACAGGGGACTTAAAACCTCTGTTTAATATTTTACAAGGAGATCCAGATCCTACCTCCCCTAGAAAACTTACACCAGAGGCTAAAAAGGCCTTAATAAGGATAGAAGAGGCCATTTTACAACAAAAAGTAGGTTATTTTGATCCCTCCTTAACCCTCTATTTGATTATATTTGCTACTGATTTTGTGCCCACTGGCCTGCTGTGGCAAGAAGCAATGCCCCTGATGTGGGTACATGCTTCTGCCTCTCAGCCCAAAGTGCTCCCCTCCTATCCCCTCTTGGTTTCCCAACTTATTTTTTCAGGACTCAAAACCTCTGTTCGGTACTTTGGCAGAGACCCTGATGTTATTATTACTCCCTATTCCAGGGAGCAAATTAATTGGTTACAACAGAGGCAAAGCGAATGGACTGTTTTGTGCACTGGGTTTCAAGGAAAATTTGATAATCATATGCCTAATGATAAACTTATTCAATTTTTAAATGTTACCCCCTTCATATTTCTAAAAAATACTTTGCTAAAGCCCATTCCCAATGCCCTTACTGTTTTTATTGACGGTTCTAAAACAGGCAAAGCTTCATACGTTATTAATGGTGAGCCTCATTCCATAGATACTTCCTTTAAATCTGCTCAGTTAGTGGAGTTGTTTGCTGCATATTATGTTTTTCAATTATTAAATACCTGCCCCTTCAATTTATATTCAGATAGTCATTATGTTGTGAGAGCCTTACAAATTTTAGAAATGGTTCCAGTTATTCAACCAACCACATCCACCTTTCAATTGTTTTTTAAAATACAAAAATTCATTAGACAGTGCTCATACCCCTTTTATGTGGGACATATTCGTGCCCATTCTGGCCTGCCTGGACCCCTAACACAAGGCAACAAACTTGCTGATTTAGCTACCCGCGTTATTGCCCCCATTCAAGTAACTGATTCAGTATCTCTTGCCCAGGAGGCTCATGCTATTCATCATCTTAATGCCCACACCCTTCGTTTGAGGTTTTCCATTACCAGAGAACAAGCTAGACAAATTGTTAAAAATTGTAAAAATTGTTTAACTCTACTCCCAGAGCCCCACACTGGGGTAAACCCTAGAGGGCTTGTGCCAGGACAACTTTGGCAAATGGACGTTACCCACATTCCTTCTTTTGGTAAATTAAAGTTTGTACATGTTACTATTGACACCTTTAGTGGATTTATTTGTGCCTCTGCCCATTCCGGAGAAACCACCAAAGATGTTATAAATCACCTTGTGTACGTTTTTTCTGTTATGGGACAACCCAAAACTTTAAAAACAGATAATGGACCTGGATATACCAGTCAAAAATTTAAACAATTTTGTTCTCAAATGCACATAAAGCATGTTACTGGAATTCCCTATAATCCACAGGGACAAGGCATAGTGGAAAGGGCCCATCAAACCTTAAAAAATACCCTTACTAAACTCGCCTCACGGGAAACATTATATACCTTTAAGGGAAATAATAAAATATTGTTATCACATGCCCTTTTTGTTTTAAACTTTTTAACGTTAGATATTAATGGCAAATCTGCGGCTGAGCGCCTCTGGCATCCTACCACACAAACAGATTATGCTCAGGCTTTATGGAAAGATCCATTAACAGGAAACTGGAATGGCCCTGACCCCTTAATCATTTGGGGCAAAGGATCGGCTTGCATATATGATTCTAAAGAAGGGGGAACCAGATGGTTGCCTGAACGCCTGATAAAGCCATATGATAAATCCCAGGTTAACACATGTAACCAACCCAGGGATTGTCCCTGAGAAATTTCTTTCTCTATTCTTTTGCAGGAAGAATGCCAAGCCTCTGGATGCTGCGCCTTCTGGGCTCTCTTCTGCCACTTGCCCAAGTGGTGATGGCTGGTCTCGATCGACCCGTGGACACCAACGCCCTTCTCAGACAGCTGTATGGCCCTCCCTGTGATTGTCGAGGAGGAAACAGCCTAAAAGTTATTTCCTCCACCCGCAGCGTTGACTGTGGAACTAAAACAGCTTATTTGGCTATACGCTCGTCCAATATAGGGGGATTTACACAAAGTTGGGTGTGTGTCAGTAAACCCACATTACACCCCAAGGGGAGCCCATGCCCACAATCCTGTCAATTTGTTGACCAAATGAACGCCCGATGCTATAATGATTTTTCAGAGTGCACCCACGGGGGTAAAAAATACTTTATTGCTAAGCCTCATTCCACGCTGACTGGATCAGTTGGAGGTGATTGGTCTACTCAAATCAATATTATGGGCACCTCCAACAAATATGCCTCCGCCTCCTGCAGTGTCACTCCGGGTAAAGATGCATGTTGGCCCACAGTTGCCCCCATACATGTTTCAGATGGAGGACCCACAGATGTGATCCGTGAAACATACGTTCAACAAAAAATTCAACAGATAATAGACTCCATGTATCCTCAGATTCATTATCACCCCTTACTTTTGCCTAAGCCTAGGGGCGTGGATATTGACCCACAGACTGTTGATGTTTTGACCGCCACACACAGAGCTTTAAATATTTCTAATCCTAACCTAGCTCAGGATTGTTGGCTTTGCCTGACATATGGAGCTTCTTGGCCATTAGCAATTCCGTCCCTTTTTAATAGTTCCATTAATGAGTCCCTTGTTTTCCCTTCCCCCAATAATTGCTCTTGGAATGTTCCCTTTAAGGTCCAGCCTGTTGGTTTTAATTTCTCCCTTTGCTTTTATAATCATTATCAAAATAACAGCTATGATATTGATGTGGGAATGCCCTCTTTCTCTGTGTGTGGGGCGGTCATCAATGTGTCCACCCCCCTTTGCTCACCACAGAGTCAAGTTTTTGTCTGTGGTAATAACATGGCTTATACTGTGCTTCCCCAAAATTGGACAGGACTCTGCGTTCTGGCTACACTACTTCCAGATATTGATTTAATTCCTGGAGATGAACCGGTACCCATCCCTACCTTTGATTATTTTAGTCCCCGGCCCAAAAGGGCGGTACACTTTATCCCCTTGTTGGTGGGGTTAGGAGTGACTGGTGCCTTGGGTACTGGGACTGCAGGATTAGCCACTGCCGTCTCCTCATATTCCCAGCTTTCAAAACAATTAGCTGATGATATTACTAAAGTTTATCAATCTGTTAAAGATCTTCAGGATCAGTTAGATTCATTAGCTGAGGTGGTTTTACAAAATCGCAGAGGTTTAGATCTTTTAACTGCTGACAGAGGTGGCATTTGCTTAACCTTACAGGAAAAGTGCTGTTTTTATGCCAATAAGTCTGGCATTGTAAGAGATCGAGTTAAAAAACATCAGGAGGAGATTGAAAGACGGCGACATGAGTTTTTTGAGCGCCCTATTTGGGCTGCTTGGGGGGGACTTTTACCCTATGTTCTTCCCCTCCTGGGTCCCCTTGTTGGATTACTTTTGCTTGTTTCCTTTGGCCCTTGGGCTTTTCAGCGCCTTACGCGCTTTATAAAAAATCAAATAGATTCGGCCCTTCCAAAAAATTTGATCTCGGTGCATTATCATCGCTTAGAGACTCAGGAGGACCCCACGGAGCGCACCGCAGTCACCCCTAGAGAAGGACTGCAATTCCATACACTTCTTTCCTAATGATTCCTAAAAAGCTAGAAAATATCCAATAACGGGAGTATTATGGAGCTTACCCTGAATAACACTACATACAGAGGCCATACAGGCCGGCTCAACAAGGCATGTAGCCAGTAGCCTAAGACAGGAGGTTTTCTCATAACCTACCTTTGGAAAATTTGTTGATAAAACAGGTGAATGGCTTACCACAACCCAGGGGAAACCTTCTCCCCGAGGATGATGCCTTTTCTCTTACAGATGCAGCTAGAACTCCAGACTTGGACCTTCCTGTTTGAATTTATTAAATAACAGATTAATCTCTGGTCTTCTAAGCCCATACAGGTTCATAATCATCACCTCGATATGGTGGACTAAGGCATTGAGATTGAGGATTTACCCTAGGCTTTTTATTAGTGCTTTGCCGTGAGCTTGTTCCAGTGGGAAACAGCCCCCCCCTTTTTTTCTTTTTCTTATTTAGAAAATATTTCTTCTTATTAGTAACTTCTGACCATTCAACGGGCAAGACCTATTGCCATAAGGGATAGGTTCGCCCCTCCTCCTATAGGCCCCTCCGCTTGGGGGAGGATGCACCCATGGGAGGAAGAAGAAATGCTCTAATCAAGGGTGCAGGTAGGACTGCAGGGGGATGGATCTGTGAGATCCCAAAACCCAAGACCCCTGAGTGGCAAGCTCTGGTGCATGACGGTTGGCATGCTACCCACAAGCCGTCTCCTCAAAAAACATGCCAAGGCCTGTAAAACTCCCCTCCCCGAGTGAGGACGCTCGCTCGGGAGCGGAGAAAAACCCTGGGCCCTTAAGAGGAACAGGGCCTCTGTCACCCCCTTAAAAAGAGCAGCCAACAATTGATGGTCAATTTTCTAAATAAGAAAGGGGGATTTGTTGGGAGCCAAGAAAGTGTATGGAAAGACAAGATTCCTCCAGCCCTAAGCAAACTACATTTGGCTAACCATAAATATTCCTCCAGCCCTATACAAACTACATTTGGCTAACCATAAATATTCCTCCAGCCCTAAGCAGGCAACATTTGACTAACCATAAACATTTCTCTTATCTCCAGCCCTAAGCAAGCGGCGCCTGGCTAACCATAAATGTCTCCTAGAGAAACTACAGGAGGTACCTTTAAGATTAGCACAACGGCCAAAGGATAAGCACGACCCATCCCTGACCCCGGGACTTCTCACCCTTGCTTCTGCAAAGTTTTTTCATTCTTTCCCTTCCCCTGTCCTTTTGGGTATATAAACCCTGCCTCACTTTAATAAAGCAGACCTTGACGTGACTCAGACTGACTTTGTCTTTCTTTATGCGCTTGGTCTCGTTTCTCTCTCGCCCCCATTGGTTTTTAGGAGGTGCCTCCTCGAGCCTAACGAATAACTGAACCTGCTGGACGGGTCAACTCTTTTGCATAGTAGGTGAAGGGGAAGCTCACTGTCCTTGAGGAAAAGAAATTCAGGGTAGAGTTCCCAGGGCCTGAATTAAGTCCCTATAATGGAAAATAATATTTATGTACATGTGTAATATATGTTACATATTACATGTGTATGTTTAATACATACTATGATTTTTTATTATTGATTTTGTATTTCTGTATTTCTATATTTTATTCATTTACTTATTGTTTATTGTATTAATATTATTATTCACATAATATTTATTACATTTTGCACATCTATTATAGAATTATGCACAATAATTTAGGATATTGACTCATTTTTCATTAATACTTTATTATAAAGTGTTGAAACATGATACATAATTAAATGGAGGCATTTGTCACAGTCTTCACATGTTTAGAGTCTTTCTCAAATATGAGATTTGACTTGTTTATCTTAACACCTTCCTATAGGAATTTCTTTAGATGATTTATACTCAGAAGACTTTCCTTGAGGATAAGCAAGTTGAGGGATAAAATTGTAAGGGTGGGACTGGGAATGTGGCTTAGTGGTAGAGAGCTCGCTCAACCTGCATGAATGCCAGGGTTTGAATCCTCAGTGCCACATACTCAGAAAAAGCCAGAAGCTGTGGAGTGCTCAAGTGGTAGAGCACTAGCCTTGAGAAAAAGAAGCATGGACACAGTACCCAGGCCCTAAGTTCAAGCCCCAGCACTGGCAAAAACAATAGGCCAGATGCCAGTGGCTCACACCTGGGACCCTATCTTCTCAGGAGGCTGAGATCCGAAGACCACAGTCCAAAGACAGCCTGGCAAGTAAAGCCTGTTAGACTCTTATCACCAATGAACAACCAAAAGGCCCCATGTGGTGCTGTGGCTCAAGTGGTAGAGTTTCGCCTTGAGATGGAGGGATCAGGGACAGTGCCCAGGCTTGAGTTTGAGACACACAATGGAAAAATGTGAGGGTTAATCAAAGTACTTTTCCTATTTGCTAATTAGGAGAACATTCTCTGGAAAATGAACTCTGATGTACAACCGAATTGGAGTCAGAGCTCAAGGTTAATGTTTACCAGATCCATTTGCCCAGCCTCTCAGACTCTAGCTTTATAACCTTGTGTCCTAGAGTTCTGAAAGGTCCATTGGAGAAAGGCTTAATATGCTCCTCAAGTCCTTTGTCATAAGTAGTTGACTTGTATTGTCAATGTTTTTACAGTTCTGACCTAGCAAGCCCGAGTAGCCAAGGCCCATCCCCTAGCTCAGGAGGCTTGAATCTCTAGCACTCTACTACTGGAGCCACAGCACCAAATATGGCTTTTTCTGTGCATGTGCTACAGGGGAACGAACCCAGGGCTTCTTGCATGTTAGGCACTAATCCACATTCCCAGCCCTATCATTTTTTCTTTATGGTAGTTTCTACATAAGTATGCTACCACTTTACATTCCCCAAGTTTAATTTTCTGAATACAAGTTATTTCAAAAACCCTGATCTTCTCTTCCCCTGCCTGATTTGTGACTGTTCCTGCCTAGGCCTAATAATAATAGGAAATAAAGGCTGCTGAGATCTTAAGTGTGTATCATATGAGGACACAGGCCTGGAACTCTGGAAGAGAAAAGCCATGGGCATGAAAAGAAGAGAATGATGCAGTACGTGCAACAAGCCTATCTGAAAAATAAATCTGTACATAAAAGGAGAAGCATTGCATACAATCTGATTCCACTCAGAGAGGTAATATACACACATAAGTAGGTGGGACACTGATACATACACTTGGCCTTCTCTTTTTGAATTTTTTTGGTGGATATCCCAGGGCTTAAACTCGGGGCCCTATGTGTTCCTCAGCTGTTTTGCTCAAGGCTGAGACTCTGCCACTGACACAGCTCCACTTCCAGACATCTGGTCGTTAATTGGACATAAGCGCCTGCCAGGCTTTCTTGCCTCGTCTGTCGTGTATCTCTTGCTCAGCTTTCTTTCTCAAAGCTGGAGCTCTACCCTCTGGGCCACTGATTCACTTCTGGTTTTCTGGTGGTTTAATGGAAATAAGAGTCTCACAGACTTTCCTCTCGGGCTGGCTTTGAACAGAGATCTACTGAGGAGACTTCAAGTGGCTTTCCTGAGGGATTCACTGAGGATCTGCTCCACACAAAACTTTAGTCTAAATCTCGAGAGGTACTAGAGAAAAAAGGAAACATGAAGATGCTTCTGTTGTGTTCTAGATACTTAAGGTTGGAGACACAAAACATTCATAAGTATTAGATATTTTTATAGGCCTAAGGAGCCATTCAGACAGTATGAGGATCGCTCCAGCTTTTGGTCCTCTCGTCCTGAGACAGTAAACTCACTGCAGCTCAATGCTAAGTGATTGAACTGGCATGTCCTGTGGACATTTGCTGCCAAAATCATGTCACACTCATTTCTCACTTTTGGCTTCAGACCTGTGACCAGAGGAGAAGATGAGGAGAGAAAATCCTTCTCAGAGAAAGCACCTATAAAGAACATTGGGTAGTTTACTTGTATATTCAGAGCATTGGAATGATGCTGTTAAGTAGTCAGATTGTCCAGATTAAAAATGAAGAAGAAAAGAAAGGCAGGTGCCAGTGTCTGCTGACTGTAATTCCAGCTCCTCAGGAGGTTGAGATATAGAGAATCTGAGTTTGAATCCAGCCAGCATAGGAAAGTCCATGACACTGTTATTTCTAAGAGATCACAAAAAACCCAGAAGTGGGGCTGTGGCTCCAGGTTAATGCACTACACTTGAGCAAAAGTAACTGAGGGACAACGCCTACGCTCATAGGTCAACTCCAGGACCTACTTCCATGTATTGTGCATGTGTGGATGTATTCCTATAGGTGAAGCTCCAGAGTAGATATGATGAAAGGCACCAAGCTAGAAAATTTGTTTTCAAAACAATGATTTCATAACACAGAGACTGCTTTCATGACAGTGCATGTTCCTGGGATCCCCTCACAGTTCCCAGTGCAGCCTAAGGGTTTCTCTGCTTCCCAGGCCTGCTGGAAGAAGTCTCTCTCATTGTCTGAACAGGCAGACAAAAGGCCTCAGTCCTGTACAGCTGTGTAACAAACTGCATCTGGGCCAATTAGTGAGGATGAGTGTGGAGGGGCTCTGAAGGTCAGGACAAAAAGGCCTCTTTTTACCCCAAGTTATCTCTCTCCCCAGTGCTCCGTGTTGACAGGCAACCTTCATTTGGGCCACCTCCTGTGGCAGGCCAAGTTCTCAGCACTAATCCTGCCTTTGTGAGACTATATTCTGGTGTTCAGATACAGTGCTCAATATAATTCAGGAGTCCTTCTGGCAGACAACTAGGGCACTTAACCTCAAGAAATGTTTCATTGAGGCCGATGATGGGCCTATGATGCCTCTTCTAGGTGTCCAGAAGCTTTGGAAATACAAGCACCTGTCTGATCTTATTTCCTGTCATCTAGGACTGCTGAAGCACATTAGGTTTTGAAACCTTTGACCTCTCCTAGTTGAGCCCTGGGTGGCAAGGTTTTGGGGTTGAATACAGGGCCTGGGTGCTGACCATGAGCTCAGCGCAGGAGCCCAGCGCTTTACCATTTTGTGTCGCCACTTTACTTCTGGTGTGTGTGTGTGTGTGTGCGTGCGTGCGTGTGCACACATACACCAGTCCTGGAGTTTCAACTCAGGACATGTGTGTGTGTGTGTGTGTGTGTGTGTGTGTGCGTCTTCGTTCGTGTGCACACATACACCAGTCCTGGAGATTGAACTCAGGACCTGAGCACTGTACCTAATTTCTCTTGTACAAGAATAGCCCTCTCCCACTTGAGCCACAGAGTCACTTCAGGCTTTTTTCTAGTGATGTGTTCCTGAGAAGTCAAGTCCAGGGTTTCATAGATGCAAAGCACTCTATCCCTAAGGCACATTCCCACCCCTCTACTTCAGGTTTGTTATTCATGTCATATTTTTCTGCCAGTCCTGGGATTTGAACTCAGGGCCTAGGTACATCTACAGCACTGTGCGAGAAGGGGAAGCTCACTGTACTGGTAGACAAGAAAGTCAGGCCTGTTCCCAGGGCCTGAATTCAAGTCCTAGCTCTTGCAAAAATAATATTCGTATGCATTTTAAGTACAGGATTCATATTTACATACACATGTTTACTGCATATTGCAGTTAGTTATTCATTTTATTTTATGTTTTATTTATTTCTTATGTATTTTAGTGAGTATGATTACACACATAACCTTTTTTACATCTTATTACATAGGACATAGATTTGCCAATGTACTATACCTGATTCCTGAGACCCAGGACTTTCACCGATAAGGAAGACAAATGGGACATTTGGCTTCTTCCACCAGGATTACTTAAGTTTTTGGCAGTTCTGTGATTTGAACTCAGGGCCTAGAAAGCCCACTTCATGAATGAGGAGTGGGTCAATGTTAGCACACCAGTCTGATGCAAATGAAGTTGTCTGGCAAATTTGGTCCTAGGAGTGGCCAATATATAAACACATAGATTTGTAAAATGCAGTGTGTGTGTATTTACATATGTATATGAATCTATAAACGTATACAGAGACAGATAGACATTTATGTAGATTCTAGTGTATAACTCTATATAAAGAGTGATGTCTATATCTTACTTTTGTATATTCTATTACTACTAATTATTCGGTCTAAAATTATTCCTCCATTAATTAATCATGGTACAAGACTTAATCAAGTTTTAATTAAATTAATCAATGACCTATATTTAATGCATACAATCTTACATTAGAAAGACTAGTTAATTAGTAATTCAATTAGTACATTTCAAACATTCTATTAGTGTTCCTAGAGATAGGAACCAGTTTCTTAGGACCTTCAGCTACGTGTATGTGGCAGTCCTAGGATTGAACTCAGGGCCCAGGTGTCTGGGTTAACCTCAGGTTTCACTGACAGCCCACCAGCCTCAGCCATGCAAAGTCATGTACAATTTTCAAGCCAAATCAGTGAGACCCAGGATGGTCACTGTGCAAAAGAAACAAAGGTAAAACTGTTGTGAAAAACTTTCTGGTTTTCCTCTTCCATTTTGGTTTCTTTGTTTGTTTGTTGGCCAGGGCTGGGAGTTGAAATTGGGTCCTAGGATCCCTGGATCATCTGTGGGTGTAAAAGCTGCACCCCAGCCTAGGGTAATCAAGGCTGAGGCAGACTTGTGACGACCTAAGTTCAAGCCCTGTGCCTGCCCCCCCTCAAAAAAAATTAAGGTTCTGGCTTGGAATTTGGGACATTTTATATTCCATACCTAGGATTTGAAATCAAGGCCTGGGTAACTCTATTTTGCTGTGTGTGAAGTGGAAGCTCACCCTCCTTGAATAAAAGAAAGTCAAGAGCAGTTCCCAGGGCATGAATTCTAGCCCCAGGACTGGCAAAATAATATTTATATACATTTATAATGTACATCATATATATGTATTTGCGTAGGTATTACATCTTGTACCTAGGAAACAGTATTTTCACAGACAGCAGAACAGGTCAACATTGGCTGCTTAATCCACCTATTGTCTTTTGCACTGCTGAACTCAGGGTCTAGAATGCCCAATTCATCAAGGGATCAATGTAAGCGCAGCAATCTCAAACAAATACATTGCCAGGGAGTTCCCAGGACCTAAGTTTAACCTCCAGAAATGGCCAGTATATAAATAGATAGATGCCTAATTGCTACAAATACATATATATGCATAGAGAGTGAGAGAGAGAGATGTATATGTATATTCCAGTATATGTTTAAATATATAATATATTTATAGAATGTTAGATGTCTATATATCATTAATTTACACGTAATATATTACTAATAATTATTAGGTATTAAATTATGCCTTCATTTAATGATGCATCATGGTTTAAGGCACAATTAAGCACTTCCTTGTGCAAAATGAGCTCAGGGACAATGTCTAAGCTCACAGTTCAAGCCTCAGGATCTTTACCAAAAAAAAAAAAAAAAAAATAGAGCCAGTAACTCCATGTGTCTGTGTTTGTGTGAATGTATTTCTATCAGTGAACCTCCAGAATGGCTATGAAGAAAGGCACCCAGCTAGGAAATTTGCTTTGAATAGAATGATTTCATAGCACAGAGGGTGCTTTCAAGACAGTGCATGTTCCAGGGCTCCCCTCCCTGTTCCCAGTGTACCCTGAGGGTTTCTCCACACCCCAGGTTGCTGGAGGAAGTCTGCCTCTTTGTTGGAACAAGCAGACAAAAGGCCTCACTCCTGCACAGCTCTGTAACAAACAACTCTATCCAGGCAAACTAGTGATTATGAGTGTAGGCAGGCCCTGAAGACCAAGAGAAAAAGGCCTCTTTGTACCCCAAGATATCTCTCTCCCCAATGCTCTGTTTTGACAGGAGGCCTTCATTTGTACTATCTCCCGGGGCAGGCCAATTTCCCTGCACTTATCCTGTCTTTGTTAGACTGTGTTCCAGTGTTGAAACAAACTGCTACAATTAATTCAAGATTCCTTCTGGCAGACAACAACTAGGGAGGTGAACCTAATGATTCATTATTGGCAATGGTGCCTCCCTAGGTTTTTGGAAGCTTGCTACATCTAAGGCAAGCACTCTACTACTGAGCCACCTTCCCTGCCCTTCTCCTTTTTCTTTTATCAGTCCCGAGATTTGAACTCGGGACCTAGGATCTCAGGATGGGCTGTGGGCCATTGGCTGCACCACATCCTAGGGTGATCGAAGCTGAAGCAGAATTGCCACAATCTGAGTTCAAGCCCCGGGCCTGGAAAAGGCCCAAGGCCATGACTTTGAATTTCCTCCATTTTTCTGGCAGGCCTGGGATTTGAACTCAGGGTCTGGGTAACTCTGTGAGACTGCAGGGGAAGGGAAGCTCACTGGTGTTGAAGACAAGAATTTCAGTTTCCAGGCCTGAATTTAAGCGCCAGCACTGGAAAAATTGATATTCATATATGTGATCTTTTTACATACATGGGCTTACTCCATATGACATTTATTACCCCTATTTATTCATTATTGATTTTATTTAGTATTATTACATATATAACATTTATTTCATTTATTACATCTTATCACATGCATATATTTGCATATGGGTTATACTTCATACTGAGACTCAGGATTTTTACAGAGAAAAAAAAATGTGTCAAAGTAGGCAGGATGACAGATATCAGCCACAGATGCCTAGACTGTAACATTTTGTACGGGTGTCCTTGGGTGCCCTTGGTAGGGTGCTAACCATGAGCCCAACAGTGAAGAGTCAGTGGATAGGCCCTGAGTTCAAGGTTCATGACCAAGAAAAATAAACCAAAAAAATTGTCTGCAGGAGAAAACTCACTAGAGTTCAGTACATACATCATTTTGGCCTTGACATGGGGACATATCTGAGCCTCAAGGTTCTCATCTGCACAATAATCGGTGGAGCTCTTACAAGGACCAGATGCAAGAATGCACTCAGTACACCATTCCTCATATAAGACTCATGACATAGCTGTATACCACACGCTGTCATTAGAATTAGGGTGCTTTCATCAGTGTCACCATACTACACAAATTTCACATCAAATGATTTAGAGGGGTGGGTTTTTTGTAGGGAGGGGGCGGTGAGTCAGCCACGGGGATTCCACTGAAAGTTTGGGGGTACTGTCCTAAGATCTTTTGCTCAAGGCAAGAGCTCTACCACTTTGAGCCACAGCTCAGAGTTTTGCAGACTTCCTGTCAGGGCTGGATTTTAAAACTACCAGTGTCTGATCTCAGCTCCCCAGTATCTTGGATGTCAGGGCTGAGGAAGCCACAAGCATCCGGTTCCGTGTAGCTGGTTTGCAGCAGTTTACCTCTGGCTACATCAGGTTAGATGGCAGCTCTCAGCACCAGACTCCTAGCTTGCCTTACAATGAGGTATTTGCAGTCCTATTCTTATATCTTTGCAGTCAGAACCTTCTATCGTTTTGTTTTGGTTCCAGTCCTGCATCTTGAGTAAGTGTCTAGACACAGTCCCTAAACTTTTATGCTCAAAGCTAGTACTGGACGGCTTGAGTAACAGCATGACTTCTGGATTTTTCTGTGCAAGTGGTAATGAGGAATGGAACCTAGGACTTTGTACATACTCAGTGAGCACTCTATCACTGAGCCACAGGAGTGAAAAGTGTATAAACAGATAAATGTGTAAATTGGTAAATAAAGATAGATAGATAGATATAGATAGATAGATAGATGTATATGTATAAAACAAGAGATGTCTGTATATTATGAAACTGCATATATGATATTAATACCAATTATTGGCAATTAAATTATTCCTTCCTTTTTAAGTATCATGATTGAATACATAATAAAGTATTAATTGAAAATTAGTCAATGTAGAATAATTGTGTATAATTTTAGAATATAATTATATACTAACTACTAATTTAAATGTTACTTTTATAACATTCCATTTGTATGGATGTATATCAGAATGAATTTCTTAGAACCTCCCACCATTCATTAGTGGCAGTTCCAAGATTCGACCTCCAGGCTAAAGTTGCTGGTTTCAGCTATGGCTTCCCTAATAGCCCACTAAACATTAGCAATGCAATGTCATGTACACATTCTGGGTCTTGTCATTTAGACCCAGGATGGTCACAATACAAAGAAAAAAATACGTAAAACCACCTTCTTGAACTTCTCAGTTTTATCCTTCTCCTTTTTATTTTTATTTTTTGCCACCTCCAAAATTTGAAGTAGGGTCCAATGATCAGCTGTTGCAGAGATGTGAAGACCTGAGTTCAAGCCCTGTGCTAGGCCAAAAAACAAGTAATAATAACAGTAAGACCCTGGCTAGGAAATTGCACCATTTTTCTAGCAGGCCTGGGATTTGAACTCAGGGTCTGGGTAATTCTGTGACACTGTGTGTGAAAAGGGAAGCTCACAGTCCTTGAAGACAAGAAATTCATGGGGCTGGGAAGGTGGCTCAGTGGTAGAGTGCTTGCCTTGCATGCATGAGGCTCTTGGTTCAATAACTCAGTACCACATAAGCAGAAAAAGCTGGAAGTGGCACTGTAGCTCAAGTGGTAGAGTGCTCACCTTGAACTGAAGAGCTGAGGGACAGTGCCCAGGCCCAGAGTTAAGGCATCATGACTGGCAAAAAAAAAAAAAAAAGAAAAGAAAAGAAATAAAGAAAAAAGAAATTCAGACCAGTTCCAAGGGCCTGACTTGAAGCCCCAGAACTTGAAAAAATAATATTCATATATATGATATCTATTTACATACATGGGTTCTACTGCATATGACATTTATTACCCTTATTTATTTAGTATTATTACACATATAACATTTCCTTTATTATATCATATCTCATAGAATATATTTGCATATGGATTATACATCATATTGAGACCCAGGACTTTCACATAGAATGAAAAAAAAAGTGTAAAATTGGCTTCTTACTCCACAAATAAATTTTTGGCCATGCTGGAATTTCAACTCAGCTTACAATGCCCAATCCATAAACGGGGTACAGTCTTAGCACACCAGCCTCCGGCAAACTGAGCATCCAGGAAATTCTGAGGACCTGTAATCAAGCCATAGTAGTGCCGGATAGATAGATGTGTAGATTGATATTATATATATATAATATATACATACATATATATCTGCATATATATGTATATATTTATATATACACACACATACAAAGGGAGAATGTGAGGATATTATTAAATTATATATATGTTCTTACCAATTATTAGTTACTAAATTATGACTGCATTTCATGAGGTATCATGGTTGCGTACTTATAAAAGCATTAATTACAAATATAGTCAATATCCTTAATCATACCCTGGTGCTAGAATGGAAGATATAAATCCATTAATTTTTGTGTGGCATTCTAAAATAGAATCATGAATTAACTGTAAATTTAATTATTACTTTTATAACATTCCATTAGCATTCACATGAACAGGAATTAGTTCAACAGGATCTCCCTCCATTTGTGGGTGGTAGTCATAGCATTCGAATCCCAGGCCTGGGTAGAGTACTTTGAATGCAAACCATTGGAATGACACCATGAAGATTTCAGATTGTCATGATTTTAAAAAAGAACAACAAGAAGAAAAGAAAGCCAGGTGTCAGTGGCTCCTACCTATAACCCTAACTCCTCCGGAGGCTGAGATGTAGAGAATGCCAATTTGAATTCATCTGAGGCAGGAAAGTCCAAAACAATCTTCTTTCTAAGAGATCATAGGAAGAAAAAAAGCCCATGAGTGGGGCTGTGACTCAAGAGCAGAGTGCTATCCTTGAGCAAAAGGAGCTCAGGGACAGGGCCTAGACTCATAGTACAACCCTGAACCTGCCTCACCCCCCCCCCAAAAAAAAGGAGGCAATAACTCCATGTCTCTCTGTATGGATGGATGATGTATGGATGATGGGCATTCAGCAGGTTGCCCATGTCCATCCGCCCAACCTGGGCAAGACCTCAGAGAGTCCTAAGTCTGAACCAGCAGCTTGAACAAAGCATCCTTCTCTGCCATTTAATAAGTGAAGCCTTGCCGGGTTTGCATGGGCTGTGCAACAGGTGACTTATATCCTGGCTGAGATATCCCATTGGGACACCTAGCAGCCAGCCACTGCCTCCAGGGAGACCAGAAGTCATCGGTCAGGTCATCAGAATGGCATCTGTCATGGGTGCAGTGTGGATCTGAGCTGTAAATCAGCATTTCAGACCAAGTTTCTGGGCCAGGAGGGGCAAGGGCTGCAAGATGGCACAGCAGGTAATGCCTACTCACTGGGACTAATTTGTCAGGCACACCTTGGGTGGGTGTTGAGTCGGGCTCATGAAAGCCTTGTAGGCTCAGGAATCCACAGCTGGCTGGCTGTTGCTTGTAGCAGTGGCTTTCCCAGGAGTCCCAGGGCTCAGAGCCCTGCTTTCCTCACCATTGCTAAGCGGCGGATGAAGATCTGCAATCATGCACCGAGTATAAATGAGCATCCATCGTGTTCTTCCCTTGGTCCTGTACCCTATACATGGATGGAGGTGCAGGTGCCATGGAACTTACTGCCATGGCCCAGACCACTCAGCCAAAGAAGGAGTTGGGGAGAAATAACTTATGTGTCAAGAGTTCACTATGACTGTGCCTCTAGATTGCCCCCAGTTCTAGCTCAGCTCATCATTACCACCTTCCTCTGTGTGTGTGTGTGTGTGTGTTTGTGTGTGTGTGTGTGTGTGTGTGTGTGAGTGTGTGTGTGTGTGTGTGTGTGTGTGTGTGTGTGTGTAGGTGTTCATGCGCACATCTTGGTACTAGGGCTTGAACTCAGGACCCGGGCTCTGTCCCTCACTTTTTTCATTCAAGGCTAGCAACTCTACCACTTGAGCCACAGCTTTTCTTGCAATTTTAGGTGGTTATTGAGAAAGGAGAGTCTCACACACTTTAGAAAAGTGAGCTGGTGATAAGAAATGTACTCATTATCTTGCCCATGGAACTGTAACCCTTCTGTACAGTATTTTCACAATAAAAAAAAGATCCTACTGATACAAAAAAAAAAAAAAAAAACCAAGAAAAGTGAGCTGGGCTGTCTCTGAATGCCAATCCTTAGATCTCAGCCTCCTGAGGAGCTAAGAATAAGAGAGCATGAGCTGTTAACATCTGACCACACTTTCCTTCTTGGCTAAGACAATGTACCTCTCTCCGAGCTTAGCACCATCTACAGCTAACCTTCCTTCCCCTCCCTCTACTCCTCTAGACTTCAGAGGAAACGTACCCTCCCCTGAAGACATAGAAATAGGATACTTGACAGGTTTGAGCTTTATGTTCTCCACACAGTCAAGGGCTGCGGGGAGCTGATGTAGAGATCAGAGATCTAGGCCAGGGCAAGTAGACAGCTGTTAGAACAGAAGACAGTATGAAGAGACATCCTTGCAGCTGGATGCCAGTGGCTCATGCCTATAATCGTAGCTAGTCAAGGCTGACACATGAGGATCAAGCAAGATTCAAAGCTAGCCTGGGCAGACTCTTACCTCCAATGAATGACCAAAAAGCTGGGAAGCAGAGCTACTGTAGTTCAAGTGGAAGAGCACCAACCTTGTGCAAACAAGCTAAAGGATACCACCTAGGCTCTGTGTTCAAGCCCTAGTAAAGACACACACACACACACACTAACATCCTTAGCAGGTGCCAGTGGCTCATACCAGCAATCTTAACTACTTAAGAGGCTGAGCTCTTAAGATGGCAGCTTGAAGCCAGCCCAGACGGAGAAGATCGTGAGAATCTTATCTCCACTAAACTACTAAAAAAAAATGAAATGTGAGCTGTGATTCAAGTGGTAGAGTGTTAGATTTGAGCAAAGGAAGCTCAGTGCCTAGGCCCGGAATTCCAGCTCTAAGAGTTTTTTTTAAGACAACTTTTGTCCCCCTCCTTCCCTCAGGCCATAAATCCAGACGTTGGTCATCCTAGATCTCACTTCCACTCCTGCCACTTCCACAGAACCACAAGTGGGTGTTACTGGCCAGGTCTGGGTTAAGAAGTGAACGTACACAAGTGGGGGCATACCCAGGTCAAGGCTAATGCCCCAGAACATTGAGGTATTGGCCATGCCAGTCTCTCCTCCCCCAATTCCCTGGCCCTGGAATCTAAAGTCTGTGCCTCTGTATTCTGGGCATCCAGAATTCTCTAGAAGGATTGGAGAGGCCCAGCTGGGGCTGGAAGATAGACTTGCCTGCGATAAAGTATGTTGACATTTCCTAGACAACAATAGATATTTCCAAGCCACCTTGGCCTCACCTCCAATGCAGCCTAGAATCCTCCTTGCTTGGGCGGCCTTCAGTCCACTATCAAGCTGGAGTTGGCCAGAGTCACCGGCAACACCCTTCCCCCACTCCACTGCCAGCATGCTGAGAGAGACATGCAGCCAGAGGTCTAGCTGAGGAAAAGGGCAGGACATCCCATGTCTGAGTTCCCCACCTAAAGGCAGGCAAGATTCTATTTCAGCTAGCCCTGCTGACCCAGAATCCCCTGCAGGAGGCCAAAGATTTGGACAGCTGGACTTGGGCCCCAAAGAAAAGCTTGAACTCAGGTCTCTGGCAATATAGGACTCATTGTAGACCCTGATAGGAGGATAAAGACAAAGTCGGTGTGGAGGAGGAGCACCATCCAAGGTCAAAAAGAGGCAGACAGGCACCCAGGAAGGGGACAGAGAAACATGAGGGACACACACAAACACACACACACACACACACACACACACACACACAAATATGGCACTGGTATCTCACACCTGTCATCCTAGCTACTCAGGAGGCTGAGGTCAAAGCCAGCCAGCACTGAAATGTCTGTGAGGCTCTTATCTCCAATGAACCACCAAATAACCAGAAATGGAGCTGCAGCTCAAGTGTTAGAGCACTAGCTTTGAGCACCGAAGCATAGGAACTTCACCTAGACCCTGAGTTCAAGGCCCAGGTCTTCTACATCCAAACACACAGACACAGACACACACAGACAAAAGACACATGAACACACAGACACACACAGTGGTAGCCCAAAGCCTCAGCAGTCCCTGAGCACCCTGAATATTCCACCCCAGAGATGATGGCACTACCATCATCAGACCAACTGTAGACAAAACTCCGAGCCTCTCACATGTCTGGAATGGTTCACAACACATCATGGCATTTCTACTGTACACACTGTTATGCAGAAAATTCAGCTACCTTTTGTTTAGTTGTAGGTTATGGGGTTTGAACTTTGGGCCTGCCAGAAGGCCTTCAGCTCTTCAGGTGAAGGTGTGCTCTCTACTACTGGTGCCACAGCACCACATCCAATTTTATGGTGGTTCATAGGGGATAAAGTCTCAAAGACTTTCCCGCCCAAGCTGGCTTTGAACCGTGATCCTCAGATCTCAGCCTCCTGAGTAGCTAGGATGACAGTTATGAGCCACTGGCAGCGCCCGGCTACACCCAACTTCTTTTTTTCTTCAGCTCTTTTCTTTCTTTCTTTTTTTTATTGTGAAAATACTATAAAGAGGGGTTACAATTACATGGGCAAGATAAGGAGTACATTTCTAATCAGGCATTGTAGCCTCCTCAGCAGCCACTTTCTTATTCCAAGGGAAAACCCAACTCATCAAGACACAAACCAAATGTAACCCTACACTTCAGACTTGGTCACCAGCATTCAAAACCTTCTTCCATGGATGGAGAGCATATAATTGACACTACCATTCCACCCTTGCTCCCATTCACCCACTCCCTGCCTGCCATAGCCATAACCTCTGGAGTTCTTGGTAAGGCACCACCCACCCTGCTATGGCTTCACACTGGGGTAAACCTGGGGAGTTATTAGAAATGTCTGTACTGTGGGGCCAGCATCTGGTCTCACATCCTCAACCACCCCAATACTTCACTATCTCTTGCAAGCAAGGAAGGGGTATCTTTCTTTCTTGTTTGGTTTTTTGTTTTTGTTTTTTTTGGTTGAGAGCCTTGAACTCAGGGCTTGGGTACTGTCACTGATGTCTAATTTTCCTCAAGGCCAGTGCTCTACCACTTAAGCCACAGTGCCACTTCTGATTGGAGACTGGAGATGAGGCTCTGGAGGGACTTTCCTGCTAGGGCTGGGAAATAAGATCCACTGCATCTCAGACTCCCGAGTGGCAAGGATGACAGGTGTGGGATGACAGGTGTGAGCCCGTGGCTCATGGCTTAAGGTGTCCAGTTCTTCAGAATTTCCACCTAGTGCTCCTCTAGAAGATACCACCTAGACTCCCCTCTACCTCCCTCAGACACAGCAAAGGAAGGCTAGAATCTGGGTGTGGCCATGGGGATTAAAGGCCCCCTCCACATCACTAACCTCCTCTAAGCTCCCATCTGCCTCCTCTGGATTGCCTGGTCTTCCAGGGCAGATCAGACCCACTAGAAGTTCTGGGGCCTCCCCTATTTCCCCCTGCCCCACCAAACTGATACCTGAGGACTTCCGGGGCAAACTGGTCCATGTCCT
Source organism: Dipodomys merriami (assembly GCF_024711535.1). Classification (NCBI taxonomy): domain Eukaryota; kingdom Metazoa; phylum Chordata; class Mammalia; order Rodentia; family Heteromyidae; genus Dipodomys; species Dipodomys merriami. The sequence goes on from NW_027202940.1 coordinate 88,720, forward strand.
GGTGGAAGACCTTGGGAGGCTTGCTGAAAACTGGGTACAGGGGTGCAAAGGGCACGAGTGTCCAGCACCCCTCTGTCAAAGGAGACACAAAGCACGTATTTATCTACTAAGAGCTTCAGGGCATAGCCATCCACCTGTCACCAAGGTCCCTGGGAGAACTGCTTTATGGTGACAGCCCTGGGGCCTGACCTCAGGGCCCCGGTACTATCCCTGACTTTCTTTGTCTCCAGAGGAGTGCTCTTTCACCTGAGCCACAGTGCCACTTCCAGCTTTTTCTGTGTATGCAGGACTTAGAAATCGAACCCATGCTTTCCTGTGTGCTAGGCAAGCCCTCTACCTCTAAGACGCAATTCCAGCCCTGGATAGCTGTCCTTCTGTGACCCCTCAGGCCTGTCTTGGGACAGTCTCGCACATCTATACCAAGTCTCTCACCAGCAGCCCTGGTTGGAAATGAACATGCTCTGCTATGTTGTCTCCAAGAAGCCCTTTCTGATCACCTTGGCATAGCTGGAGATTCTCCGCTGTGCAGGCTGCCAAACTTATCAAGCTCTGCCTTCCAGCCAGTGTGAGTTGAGAATGCACAAAGGGGAAGGCCTGGATTCCACCACCAGATTTCTGAAGACCCTGATACACCACCCAGGGGCAGGTGTTGTATCACACTCCGTGAGAGGGGCTCGAGGCCTGGGCAATCTGTGGGCAACAAGACAGGACCATTTCTTTGTGTGGGCTTGAACTGAGGATCTGGGAGCTGTCTCTCTGAGTTTTATTGCTCAAGGCTGGCTCTACCATTTGAGCGACAGCTCCACTTCTGGCTTTTTGGTGGTTCCATGGAGAGTAGATTTTCATGGGCTTTCCAGCTTATGGCTGCCTTCAAACTGTGATCCTCAGATCTCAGCCTCCCAAGTAGCCAGGATGACAAGCATGAGCCTGAACCCCAGGTGATGAGCACCAAAGTTTTTTTGGTTTTTGTTGGCTCATGTTCATCTCCTATCAACTAGCAAGCCTAAGTTAAAATAATCAGTTAGAGGGGATCAAATTCCTCTCCTAGGTCAGTTAATCCAAGGAGATAAAGTGTCTTTGGAAAGGGCTAGTCTGGGTTGCCTAAGGGATGTTTGTGTGTTTGTGTGTGTGTATGTGTGTGAGTGTTGGGGATACCTACCCTCAGCTCTGTGGTGCCTCATCCTCCCAGCAGGGAGTGCACCCAGGATCTTGACCCCAAGGGAGGTGGATGGGAGAGGGTACCTAAGGTCACATCCAGGGGGATGATCTGAATTCTGTCCTGCAACCTAAGCCTGGACAGATAAAGGAGAGAAGGAGAGGGTTGGGGGAACATCAAAGTATCCCCTTACCTTTGGCTGAATGTACCAGCGAGAAAACTGAATACATCTTTCTTGGTAGTCAGCTAAAAGGTGTACAGTGTTCATTTATTTTATGATTGTGTTAGTCCTAGGGCTTGGATTCAGGGCCTGGGTGTTATCCCTGAGCTTCTTTTGTTAAGGCTGAGGCTCTACCAGTTGAGCCACAGCACCACATCTGGCTTTTTTGTCTGTGGTTTTGGGGAGGGAGGTGGTTTATGGGAGATAAGAATCTCCTGGACTTTCCTGCCCGGGCTACTCTGAGTCACAGACATCAGACCTCAGCCTCCCAAAGAGCCAGGATGATGGGTGGGAGCCATGAGCTCCTGACTGTCACCATCCATTTATAATCCCTTAAGCCCAGGGCCAGGCCACCCATACTACACCTCCTTGTTGGGAGTAGGAAGCAGACATGAGTGGGTTTGATACTTCAACAGCCTACCTATCTTTGAGCATTGTTCTGGGTCAGTCTGATGGTGGCTTATCCACAGCAATGACATGGCTCTGTCACCAGAACAAATTTCCCGCCCCCACGGGAGGTGTCAGGTCTTGGGTCTTTCTTCTGAGCCCCACCACCATAACCAAAATGACACTCCCTAGCAAAGGGTAGTACACGCAGAGGGTTTTTATTGTCTTATAGCCAGGGTCTTGTCAGATAGGTGGGGGTATAGGTCAGAGGTCCTGGATTGTGCTGGGCAGGGGGACAAGGTGACCCCTCCTCATCCACTTTTCTTCAACGGTGTAGCAGAGGGATGTGGGGATGGACTCATGGGATGGACAATGAATAACCGTCACGGTCTATCCAGGGCACAGAGGGGCTTACCTCATGAAGCTGCTTCAACAGGCTGAGCAAAACAGCTCCTGACCCACAGCCCACCTCCAGAATGAGAGGGCCACCTTGGGTTCCAGGCACATGGGGATGCTGAGCCACTTCCTCCAGCACTCATTCAACCAATAACTGAGAGAGAAAGAGAGAGGGAGAGAGAGAGAGAGACAGAGAGAGAGGGGGGAGAGAGAGAGCAGGGGAGAGAGAGAGAAAGACAAAGGTCCAGAATTACACTTAAGTCAGGTGCCGGCGGCTCAGACCTATAATCCTACTTATACAGGAGGCTGAGATGTGAAGATTGTGGTTCATAGCTGGCTGGGGAGGAATGTCTGTGAGACTCTTATCCTCAAAGAACCAAAAGAAAACCCGAAGTGATGCTGTGGCTCAGGGGGTAGAGTACTAGCCTTGTTCTGAGGAGCTCAGGGATTGCATCCAGGCCCAGAATTCAATCCCCACAAATGACAAGAAGTGGACTTCCCACCACAAGAAGTGGACTGAATAACACCCACTGTTCTAGGAGGCATGGCAGAGAAATCAGGCCAAGATTCTTGTCAGCTGGAGGTCATGAGTAGATCACCTGGCTTCTCCATGACTCACTTTCCCCAGCTGGAAAAATGAATAGAATGAAGGATCCCTTCTTCATGGAGACAGGGTAATGATGAAAGACAGCCATGTTTTGTTTCATAATCCCACACCTATTGCATGATTAATAACAGACCACATCTGAGCCCTTCCCAGGCAACTTCCTGTCATATGCTCACAGAATTGTTGAGAACTGTATCTGACACCTGCTCCCTCTGTGCCTGGCCCTGCTCCAGAGATCCCTCTGTATTAATCCCTTATTTACTCACAACTGTCCCATGAGGAGACTTAGGTCCAATGGTTGACATCCAACCCAGAGCTTCACCTGTGGTCAAGAATCGGCTGCCGTGAACTAAGAGTTTGGGACAATCCATCTAAAATGATGACTGAGCAGGACGCTAAATGTCTACCACCACCACCACCCCCACACACATACACACAAACACTTCTCCACCATCCTTTGCAGGCAAAGATGTTTTACTTTCTTTCTTTTTGTTGGGTGTGGGGCTCGAACTCTGGGCCTGGGTGCTATCCTTGAGCTCTTCAGCTCAAGTCCAGCACTCTATTACTTGAGCCACAGCACCACTTCTGGTTTTCTGGTGCTTTATTGGAGAGAAGACTCTGAGGGTCTTTCCTGCCCAAGTTGGCTTTCACCCATGATCCTAAGATTCAGCTCCTGAGTACTTAGGATGACAGCCATGAGCCAATGGCACCCGGCCAAAGAGGCTTTTCCATGCCTGTCATCCTATCCCCTCTGGAGACTGAGTTCTGAGGACTGCAGTTGGATGCCACCCTTGGCAGCATAGTCATTCAGAACTCTTATCTCCAATTAAACACCCAAAAACCTTGCAAGTGGAGCTGTGGCTCAAATGGTAGAGCGCTAGCTTTGAGCATGAAACAAGGGATGGGACCCAGGCCCTAGTTTTAAACTTTTTCTAGCATAGACACACCCAAGAAAAGGAAGTAGGTGAACACACAGGAGCTCAAAGCTCACACATAATATTCAAGACTCACAGAATAGACCCCATCCTGCTCTGATTCTCTAGATTCTATGTCCTAGGTCATGGCAGGCTGAGATGGGACTGACCATGCACCAAGTCAGGACATTCAAGTACAATCTCATACTGAGGATCCAGTGATCTCATGAAGGACTCAAGATCTCTCACTGTCCTGTCTTGACACTGGGCAGTCAGGTGAGATATAGTTATCCAAACAAAGGATATGGGAATGAATGAATTTCTCAGCCAAGAGATGCAGACTGGAGGGCTTTAGGTCCCTCTCTCTCAGGGAGGAGAAAAGGGCTGATCCATCTCAGTAATATTCCTGGGTTGTGAGTATCCTCAAAGAAACAACCCTGCTCAGAGCCCAGTGCCTCTGGTGTTCTCACCAGCCTCGACCTTCAGTCCACCCTCTTTAAATCCCACATCTGCCATCTAGACTAAAGGCTGAGCCAGCAAGGAGACCCACCTCTACCTCTGAGAATGGCAGTTACAGGGCCCAAAGTCCCCTAGAGGAATTCTTAGAGCAACATGGGTCTGACTCTCGCCCTCATTCCCTGGGTGTCCTCTTCTAGTGGCATGCTTACCTCTGTCTCTGGTTGAGGAATGAACACTGGGGGTGTCACCTTCAGATTGAGCCAGCAAAAGTGCCAGTCCCCAAGGATGTACTGCACAGGCATCCTGCAGTGGATGACTGCCAGGTTGTCAAAGGTGAACCCAGAGTGCCAGGACTTTTAATAGCCATGTGGCTGGGTTGAAGATTCTATCACTGATGGTCTAGGTTGTCAGGTGAGGTCATGGCTCCAATGGCCTGACACACTGGATCTGGGATCATCCTCCCTCTTCATCTTCCTGCTTATCCCTTGCCAGCCCCATCTTGCCACTCCCTCACCCTATACCTCCCTAGCCCTTGGACAGTTTCTTCTTATCTGACCAGAAAATGAACTCTGTGAGCCAGGGGAGATTGAAACTCTGTGACCCACCCTGAGCCCCAGGGTCTACCTGAGGCTGTTTCCCTCTACAGTCAGTGACCACTCAGATTTGGATATAATGATGTTGCTGATGCCATGAATGGGTCAGTGGCTTGGTCCTACACACTAGCTTTAGGCTCTGAACCTGTCCCCACAGAGATTGTGAATGGTTGGCTCCCTTGATCCAGGGACTCCAAACCAAGGCTTGCATGCTCCCTTCTTCCTTCCTTTCCTCCTTTTCTCCCTCCATCCTTCCCTCCTCTCTTTCTCTTTCCTTTCTTTGTGTCATTCCTGGGCATGAACTCAGAGCCTGGGTGCTGTCCCTGAGCCTTTTTACTCAAGGCCAACAGTCTACAGCTTGAGCTACTCATCCACTTCTGGCATTTTCTTTTTGGTAGTAAGTTGGAGATAACAGTCTTACAGGCTTTTCTGCCTGGGCCTTAAGCCTCAATCCTCCTATCTCAGCCTCCTAAGTAGCTAGGATGACAGGTGTCAGGCACCAGCATCCAGCTCAAACCAAGATTTCTTCATGTGCTGTGGAACCAGCACTGGAACCTTTTATCGTATATGACCCCCCTCTTTCACCCCCCCCAAGAAACTGGCACACACTGTAACGTTTTGTTAGATAAATAGATGAGCATCTGTCTATGACAATACTACAGAACAGTCCCATCCAACTCAGGTAAGCATCCTGGCTGGGGGTAAAACCTGTGTTAGCTCTCCCACAGTTCTCCCTCCTCCCTCTTCCCACCCTCCTGGTGCCACCGCACTTAACTGTTTTGGTTCCAAGGACATGAGCCATGATGTACTCACTGTATTCTGGGGTCTCTAGGATGACTATCTTCTCAAAGATCTCTGTCCAGCCACTCTGACCAGCTGTATGGCACTCAATTCCCTACTCAACTGTGAACAAGGATGTTGTGAGGTGAAAGCCTGGTTCAATGGGTCTCCTCTGCACTCCCTAGGGCCAGACAGGATGGTCCACCATATTCGGCCCCCAATTTTCATGTTGTAGAAAAGGATCCCTGAGACATCCTGGGTCTCTGAATCTCCCAGAGTCCAGTACAGGTCCTGGGAATTGTCTCTGCTCACAGCGATCAGGCTGCAGATGGTAACGTCACAATCTCTGCTACCCACTGGACTGGGAGCACTAGAAGAAGCTGGCAGAACTGGGAAATGTGATCACCCAGTCAGAACTGTTGACAGCTGAGGTTGGCGGTACAGGCCAGTTGTATGTGTGTCAGAGGGGGTGTGTTTTTCTCCCAAATACCCACCTTCTATCTGACCCCAGTGCCCTCATCTCTCTAGTGGGCTCTTCTGGGAATGTCCTCAGGTGAAAGGGTGACTGAGCACAGAAGAAAAGGGCTCGCACAACAACGGGGTCTATCTTCTGCATCCAACACTCCCCTGCCCAGCAAAAGGGAAAAGAACCCAGAAGGCATGTGTGGGGTGCTGCTCCCCACCTCTGACTAAAGCCACCAGGTACCCACCAGGGAGAGGAAGGATGCAGATGCACAGCTGTGTGGCTCCTACTGCTCCAGGCCAGGGGCTCTGTGGTGCCCCCACCTCCCCATCCCTGAAGCTCCCCTTTTCCTGGAACATTGGCCACTAGGGATGAGGGTGGGATCCCCGGATGGACACCCACCTCCACCCCCACCCCTGGGGTGCATTTGCGGCAGAGCCAGGACAGACTTTGGGGCACGGGGGAGGCGCAGGCAGGAAGGGAGGGGGAGGCAAGAGGCAAAGGTCCAGGTCTGCGAGGGTGGGGAGAAAGGGTAGAGTGGGGGCGGGATATACAGGGGAGGTTGTAGGGTGCGGGGTGCAGGTCGGCCACTCATGTGTGCTGCTGGGAGAAGCTGTAGGCTGCGACTACGGGTGCGTGCCAGGAGTCTGAGGACCGAAGGCCAGAACCAAGTCAGGGCCACAAGCAGGCCAGGGGCGCAACAGCTCCTCCAGGTGACTGCTAGAGGCAGCAGCCATGTTTGAACCGCAGCACGGGCACATGGTGGAGCTGCGCACAGCCTCTGCTCCTCAGCCACCACCGCAGACTCAGCGGCCTCCTAACCTGTGGCCGCCGCCGCCGCCTCAGCAGCCACTGCCATCACCGTGCTCCCAGCACCGGGACCTCAGACTCAGGGCCACCATGGTTGGGCGCCTCCGAGGGGCTGCATGTGGCGATGTGCCTGCCATGCAGGCTCTGCATGCTCTCCGCTCCCAACCAGGACCCACACTATGATCAGAGCAGCCGCCAGCCACTGAAGCCGTTTCCACTGCTGCTAGTGCTCGTGCTCGGTCTTCTCCCAGCTCTCTCTTGGCCCCACACTCCTCTCCTGGGCCACCCTGCCCCTTCTGCACACACACCCCTGCCCCCTTGGGCTCCTGGCCATTGCTGCCACAAAAGTGCGCTCCTGAGCCCTGCCCCCTCATTCACTGGGCCCCGTCCCCAACTCCTAGCCACAATTGCAGTCCTGACTGGGCCCTGAGGCTTCTAGACCATGGCAATTGCAGCCTTACCTCAGCTTAGCACGACCCTCTACCCCCAGTACAGGCCCAGAGGATCGAATCTCCCCTCAGCCCCACCGCTGGGGAAGACTCTCCTCCATCCCCCTCCACTCCACACACCAAGCAGGTGCATGGTGACACTCGTGTGTGTATGTGTGTTTGTGTCTGTGTTATTGTTGGGGATAACCACCTCTCAAGGACCCAGAACATAGCACCCTTTGGGATGATTCAGCACACAGCACACTTCCAAAATCAGCACAAAGCACCCTGTGTAAATGACTCAGCACACAGCTCCCTTTGAAGGACTCAGCATGTAGTATGCTGGGTAGAGTACTCAGCACACAGCACTCTTTGAAGGAGGGAGTCTATAGCCCACAGTTTAAAGGACTCAGTGCATGGCCACTTTGAAACTCTCAGCACATAGCACACTTTTCCAGAGACTCATCACACTCTGTGTTGAAGCACGCTGTGTAAAACACCCAGTGCACAGCTTCCTTCGATAAACTCAGCACACAGAACAATTTTGAAGGACTCAGCACATACCACACTGTGGAAGCTCTCAGCACGCAGCACCATTTGAAGGACAGTACAGAGAACCCTTTGTAAAGGACTTAGCACACAGCACTCAAAATACACCTCATCCCTCTCTTCTCAAGGGCTCACACATAGCAGGACCCTTTAGGATGCATTAGCACACCACACCTTTTGAAGGACTCAGCATACAGTACGTTGTGTAATGGACTCAGCACTAAGCCCCCATTAAAAATCCCAGGATGGCCCACTCTTCTCAGGGACTCAGCACATAGCACCCTTTGGGATGACTCAGCAAACAGCACCTTTTTGAGGACTCAGCACATAACTCCCATGAGGGAAGGACCCAGTAAATAGCACCCTGTGAAGGACTCAGCACATAGCTGTATGTTACAAGTTCAGCTGTCATTAGAATTAGGGTGCTTTCTTCAGTATCACCATTCTTCAGAAACACTTCACAAATCCTACTAGTTCACATTTAGACAAGCTGTGTTTTATGGGGGAAGTCAGCTGGGGGTCTTGAACTCAAAGCTTGGGGCCCCTGTCCCTGAGCTCTTTGGTTCAATGCTAGAGCTCAACCACTTGGAGGCACAGCTCCAATTTTGTTTTTTTGGGTTGTTCCTTGACAGGTCTTATGGTGATAAGTAAGGTCAAGTTGGGGTATCTGTGGGCAAAGGCCCTTAGCTCAGCCTGGAGCTGACCTCTCCCTTCCCTGTGTCCCTGAAAGCTGGGCCTCCTGGAGCTCTCATGGCCTAGGGTGGAACAGACCCGCTCTGGCATCAGAAATGAGGGTGAGCAAAAGTCAGCTTGGCCCTAGTAACTTGCCCAAATTGAACTCTAGAGGATAATGGCATGGAACGGCATGTTCCGCATGTGGCCACCAGGGAGCAGGAGTGGCCCACCATAGGGATTGTACTTGAGAGTTGGGTTTACTCTTGCTTCTCTTGGGCCCCCATCATGATTCAAAGCGACCCTGGACAGGAAAGTCCTTGAGACTCTTACCTACATTAACCATCGAAAAGCAAGTGGGGCTGTGGCTCAAGTGGTACAGCACTAGTTTTGAGTGAGAAAACTCAGGGATAGAGCCTTGGCCCTGAGTTCACACACACACTCACACACACACACACACACACACACACACACACACACTCACTCACACACACACACACACAAACACACACACCACATACATGCAAAATCAGAGATTTCTACACTGCAGTCTTTGAGTATTCTCTAGTTTTTCCCCCACTAAGCCTGGTGGCTGCTGGCCTAGGTGTTTGGTGCATACAACATCACCTGGCATCTTCAATTTTGGGGGAACAGAATGGCTAGAAGGTCAACCTTCCCCCATCCCAGCTCCTTGATTGGGTCATGGTCTATCCAGGCTCTTTTTGGCTCCTTTACAGACTCGCCAAGATGCCTTCAAAAGACATCACATACTGGGCACTGGTGGCTCATGCGTGTCATTCTAGCTACTCAGGAAGCTGAGATCTGGAGGATCACAGTGCCAAGCCAGTCTGGGCAGGACAGTGTATGAGACTCTTATCGATGAACCATCAGAAAACAAAAGTGGCATTGTGGCTCAAGTGGTAGAGTGCCAGCCTTGAGAAAAAGAGCTCAGGGACAGCCTTCACGACCAACAACAACACGGAGAGGCATTGCATGATGTCTTTGGGATTGGCATGGGCCAAATATAATTGGAATTAATTATAATTGGAATTAATCAAGTCCTCCAAGACAAAGCAGTACCTCCTTTAGTCCTGCACTCCTCCATCTGGTCTCACCCCCTGGCCTTGTTCGTGCTTTGGATCAGCATGGTTCTGGCTGGATGGGAGGGCTCCAAGGAAGATCCCAGAGCAATCACCCCACTTCCTTCTGCCCTGCTCACCCTACTGTTCCTGCTGTTTTCCATAGACCTTCTGGGAATCCATCCATGAGGTCATCAACACCAACATAGTGGTGAGTGGTGGGTCTGGCCTAACTAGGGGCAGTCAGAGGTGGAAGTAGGTCTGGGACTAGGAGCTTCCACCTTGGGTGTGGGCTGAGGCCAGGGCTGACTTTTATTTCATTCTGAGCCTTGCAGTGGTGGGGCGACAGTGTAGACTTTACAATGAGTCAGGTAAGATCACAATCTGGAGGACCACTTGTGTGGGGGATGATGTGGGACTCAGGGGTCCATGGTTTTTGGTACTCTCTTGGGACTACCCTCTCCATCTCTCATCCCTCAATGTTAGAAGAGAAGCTTCAACTCAGGGTGTAGGAAGAGGGGGCAGGGGAATGTTTTGGGGCGAACCAGAGTTACACTTCATATTCATCCTAAGCCCTACTTCCTATTTATCTGAGGAATGGACATATGGGTTTGGGAGGGGGAAAAATCATCCTAGCTGAAAATGTGGCTCAGTGGTAGAGTGTTAACCTAGCATGCCTGAAGCCCTTGGTTCTATTCCACACAGAAAAAGCTGGAAGGGGAAGTGGGGCCAGCCTTGATCAAAAAGAGCTAAGGGACAGTGGCCAGGCCCTGAGTTCAAGCCCCAGGGCTGGAAGAACAAATCTTTGTTTTTAGGCTTTTGTTTTTTGCTTTGAAAACAATTTACTCTTTGTGATAAGCAAAACATAGGCCTCTTTCCTGGCCACCAATGGGCCATTAGATGTCCCTTGAGTTTGGGCCAACTCCCTTCAGCCTCTGCCCTACCCTACCCCCAGTTTAACCTTCCCGTTGTGCAGCAGATGGAGGCCTGAGAGAAAGCCACCTGGTCACCTACTTCTGGTGGCTGCCAAGGCTTTTGAGAGTCAGTATGTCACATAGAGAGTCATCATCTGCATCAATCTACAGGAGAAAGTGAGAGAGCACTCCTCCCCTGAGCCTGGGAGTTGTGAGCAGATCTGGATGTGGGGCATCGGGGCAGGACATACTCCTTGAGGGAGTCCACTATGGGGTCGGGAACCCTGACCTCTCCTCTGGCAGTCTCCATGCTGTCTTCAAGTTGCTTCTGAAGCTGTGTTGGGGAGGAGGGTGGGAGGCTCAGCCTGTGCTGGCATCTGGAGACTGCTGTCTTTGCCTTCCCTGGCTAGGAGTGACAGCAGCTCCGCAACACTCTCCTCTTCTCGATCTTCTCCTGGGACAGCCAGTGCGTGCACTGGGCTTTCTCCCAATACAGCTCATTCAGGACCAACATCTGCTCTTTACACACCATGAGGGACTCCTTGATAGTTTAGATGTGTGCCGTCAGCTGGCTGCATCAATGGTGGAGCTCACCTGCTGGACTCTGGAAGTCCACCTCATCAGGCAGGTCATGGACGAAGCATATTTTCTTCTCAGATGCTCGTGACCCACTTTCCAATCCCACGCATGCTGTGGTGGCAGCTCATGGGGTTGAGGGCCTGTGGCTCCAGCTCAGTCTGGCACTGAGCTGCTGGGTTGGCCAGGGGGTGCCTGCAGCTGGCCCGCCATTCTTGTGTCAGGACTTTCCCCTGTGGACTCATCCTCCAAGAGCGCTCTCAGAGCCATGTCACTCTTGGTCTGGAGAACATCTCCATCCTCTCTGATGGTCACATGGGGGGGGGGGATTCACCTCCTTACCTTTTGCTTCTCCAGGGCTCATGCCTTCCCCTGCCACAGGGAAAGCCAGGAAGCTCAGCTGGGCCTGCAGGCACTCCTCCTGTGATCTGGTGGCTTCCAGGCACTTGAGAGTGTCCTGCCACTTCGGGGACATCACCTGGTCCCTCCAGTTTGGTGAGCCCTGCACTTGCTTCAGCTGCTCCAGCAGCTGGGTCTGCCTCTCTAAGTGCTGCTGCAGGGCCTCCTTCTCAGAGCACAGTCGCTCATTGGAGACAATGTGCCATTCACAGGAGGTTCTGAACTCCTGCACTGGCCCAGGGACTGCTCCTGCTGCTCCTGAGCTACTTGTCTCTCTCTCTCAGCCACCACTATCCATTTCTCTATCTTCTCCTCTGAGCAGTCCTACTGTTCCTGCAGATGTTTCTTCATCTGCTGCTCTGTGTTCAGGATGCTGGCAAGCTCCTCCTTCTCACTGCTCACCCTGTGGAGAGCATCCCACAGCAGGGCCAGCTTTTTCTCCGGTTGTCCATTCCAAACACATGCACATCGTGGGGTCTCAGGGATCTCCTGCTGATCCTAGGCTTTCTCCTCCAGTCTCTGCAGTTGCTCCTGCTGCTCCACGTTCTGAAGACGGAGACTGGTTTTCCTGGACCTGGGTGTGAAGTTGTTCCTCCAGGTTTTTCTTTTTTTTTTTTCTTTTTTCTTTTTAATTTTCTTTTATTTGTGAACATACTGTACAGAGGGGTTACAATTACATGGGCAAGATAATAAATATATTTCTTACCAAGCATTGCAGCCTCCTCCTTTGTTTACCCTTCACCTCCCTTCCCAGACTCTCCCCTCCTGCCCACCCAATCCTTCCCCCCTCCCTCCCCACCGACATTGTAAAGCTCATTTTTGACATGACAATTTGTACTTCTCATTGTTGCAACAGGTCCACCTGAATCCTTAAACAACTTGTTTTTTCCCATCTCCTCCACAAGTTATACTGACATCAAATATATTGAAAGCAGGGGTTATACTGTGGGGGAGGGACATACAAAGCAACAAAGAAATAATCTTATAAATGCGTTAGAAACACATGCATGAAAGAAAAAAAAAATTAAAATACCTATCTAAGGAATCATTTTCCTAACATCACATTATCTGACTTTTTCCACTTGACTCATACATGTACTAGATATTGCAAATAAGGGAAACCATGGGACTTGTGTTTCTTTGTGCCTGGCTTATTTCACTTAATATAATTTTTTCCAAGTTTTTCCATTTCCTAACAAATGGGGCAATGTCATTCTTTCTGATGGAGGCATAGAATTCCATTGTGTATATATACCACATTTTCTTTATCCATTCATCTACTGAAGGGCATCTGGGTTGGTTCCATATCTTAGCTATGGTAAATAATGCAGCAATAAACATAGTTGTGCTGGTAGCTTTAGTGTGGTCTTGTTTGTAAACATTTGGGTAAATGCCCAAAAGTGGGATTGCTGGGTCATAGGATAGTTCTCCAGATTTTTCAACTCCATCTTCACTACCTCACACCCTGCAGTGCTTGTTGGAACTTGCATATTCTCTTCTTCATGTTGCTCCCCTGTATCTACCGCACTTCCACATTCTCCTGCAACTCTGTTTTCACTTGCTCCAGGTCATCAAAGTTTCTGCTCTTTTCCTCAACCTGAAGGGTCACATCATTCAGCTGTTTGAAGAATATTTTGGTCTCCTTTGCAGCAGTGACCACAGAAGCTGCTATCTCCAGCTCTGCCACATGCCACTCTGTAGCTTGCAGGCAGCTGGTGAGAGCTTCATGCTCCCTTTCTCTGTCATCAGTGGTCTGCTGCACTTGGGCCAGTGCACATTGTAAATCACTTTCTGCTGAAACCAACCATTGTATGGGTGCCTTGTGGATCTCTACCTCCATTTTTGGTGCTGCATGTATCTGGGCTATCTTCTCCCTCTCTTACTCCCCTTGACCCTGCGGGTCTGTCTTTCCCTGCTTCAGTTGTTGGATCTTGGCAAAGAGTGCCTGGTTTCTTCTTTTCTGTGGTCCAGGGTGGGCACCACATGAAGGTAGCACCTCTGTGGATCCTTGGTGGGATTGGGACCCTTGACACTCTGGACCCTGGTGGCTGTGACTGTGTCCAAAGGCAGGGTAGGCCCATGGTCGGCATCACCTTTCGCCGGACTCTCCATTCAATCCGGCTCCCCAGTGGTGTTTCTCTTGGGGATCCCTCCCTTTTTCGTGTTATTTGTTTTCTTCAATGTTTCAGGTCTGTTGGGAGGATACTGCTGGTGTTCTTGTGGCAGTTTCTTGCTCACAGTTCTCTCATTGATTCTTATTGTTTCAGACATCTGAGCAATGGGACGGGAAAGATGGGCTGTCCACATTCCCAGGCTCTAGGAAATCGTCTATTCTCCCACTAACCGACTAGGACATCATTTCCTATTCTACCTCAAAGTCACCTGGAGTCTCTTGCTCACCACTCAGCCACCTCTACCTTCCTCAACTACTGGTAGTGGTGTCAACCAACAGAGGGAATCCAGGTGTAACTGGGAAGCATGGAATGTGGGCATGGCCACTATTCTTGTATCCCATTGGCCAAAAAGAACCATGAAAGAATGGGGGTGTGCCTGGAATCCTGGGATGCATACAGAATGGACAGAGTCAAGATGACAGCAGCTCCTTTACCTGGAAACTCTGTCCAATCCAGTTGGGGACAAGAGTGAGACCTGCTTTAGCCAGATGGCTTCACAGATGGTGATGTATGTCTGTTTGTTGCCAATCCTGGACCTTGAACTCAGACTCTGGGCACAGTCCTTGAGCTGATCTTGCTCAAGATTAGCCCTCTACCACTGGAGCCACACAGCTCTACTTTTGCTTTGTTGGCATTGAGGTTGGACAGTGGTCTCAAGGACTTTCCTGCCTAGGCTGACTTTGACCATGATCCTCCTATCACAGCCTTGTAAGTGTCAAGGAGGACTGGTGAGAGCCACTGGTGCCTGACTAATCATTGTTCGGGATTATGGCTTCCCCAGTAGTCTTCAAGCCTTCAGCAATCCAAGGTGAAATTTCCTTTGGAGCCGGATCACTCAGACCCAGATGGCCATAGTGCAAAGGAAGAAAATGTAAAAACGCCATCCCGCCACTTTTTTTCTGTGCATTCCCCCACCTCCCTGCACAAGGCCTGAACTTCTAGGATCCCAAGATATGCTGTGTTTCCAGCGGCTGCACCCCAGCCTATAGTGATGAAAGCTGAGGCAAGGTTGCCATGACCTGAGTTCGAGACCGTGCTTGGCAAAAAAAGCAAAAAAAAAAAAAAAAAAAAAAAAAAGCTCCCTAGCTTGCAATTAACGCAGTTTTTCCTACCTTTGAATTTGAACTTAAGACCTGGGTAAATCTGAAGCACTGTTGATGAAGGGGAAGCTCACCATTCTTGAAGACAAGAAAGTAAGGCCTGGTCCCTAGGCCTGAATTCAAGTCCCAGCCCTGGAAACATTCTCTTTATGTACATTGTAAAGGTATGATTTGTACTTCTGTATAAATGTTCAGTCTATGTCCTGTTTGTTGTGTTTATTTATTGTATTTTTGTTTTCTTCATTTATTTTCCATTTTTGTATTGTGAAAATGTTGTACAGAGGGGTTACAATTACGTGGGCAAGATAATGAGTACATTTCTTATCAAGCATTGTAGCTTCCTCCTTTGTTTCCCCTTCCCATCCCTTCCCATCCTTCCCTCTGCCCCCACCCAATACTCCCCACTCCCCCCTGCCATCCCACACCAAAGTTGTAAAGTTCATTTTCGACATAACAACTTGTACATCTCATTGTTGAAATGGGTCCACCTGTATCCCTGTTAAAATGAATTGTTTTTCCCCTTCCCCTCCATAAATTATACAGACATCAAATACAGTGAAAGCAGGGCTTATACTGTGGGGGAAGGACATTCAAAGCAACAAAGAAATAATCTTATAAATGTGTTAAAAACAATCACAAGAAAGAAATACACATTTGAGCACATATCTTAGGGTTCATTTCCCTAGCATCACCTTATCTAACCTTTTCTGCTTGACTCAGACATTTACTAGATATTGCAAATAAGGGAAACCATCGGACCTATGTTTCTTTGGGCCTGGCTTACTTCACTTAATATAATTTTTTCCAAGTCTTTCCATTTCCTCACACATGGGGCTATGTCATTCTTTCTGATGGAGGCATAGAATTCCATTGTGCATATATACCACATTTTCTTGATTCATTCATCTACTGAGGGGCATCTGGGTTGGTTCCATATCTTAGCTATGGTAAATAATGCTGCAATAAACATAGTTGTGCTGGTAGCTTTAGTGTGGTCTTGTTTGTAAACATTTGGGTAAATGTCCAAAAATGGGATTGCTGAGTCATAGGGGGGCTCTATATGGAGTCTTTTGATGAACCTCCATACTACTTTCCAAAGTGGTTGAACAAGTTTACACTCCCACCAACAATGCAGTAATGTTCCCTTCTGTCCACATCCCCTCCAGCATCTGTTGTTATTAGAGTTCTTCATTCTAGCCATTCTAGCTGAGGTGAGGTGGTATCTCAATGTTGTTTTGATTTGCATTTCTTCTATGGCTAGGGAGGTTGAGCATTTCTTCATGTGTCTATTGGCCATCCTTCTGTCCTCTTCAGAGAAGCTTCTCCTTAAGTCTTTTGCCCACTTATTTATTGGGCAATTGTTTCTTTGAGGATTTATTGTTGGGGGATTTAAGTTTTTGAGTTCCAAGTATATTTTAGATATGAGATTTTTTATTGACTGTGATGACACACATTCCATTTATTATATTGATGACAACCCATCACATAGTTTCTCGATTTGTACATGTGTTCTTCATCATGTGTGACACCCAGGACTCTCAGAGAAAAGGAAAACAGATATCACACTCAGCTTCTTACTCCATGATCCAATTGTTGGCAGTGCTGGGATCTGAACTCAGGGCCTGGCAGACCCAATTCCTACCCTGAATGGGTGTGTCAACATGGCAACCTCTAGCCAATGAAGCCCCAGGGCATTTCCAGACCCTGAGATTGAGCTGCAGGAGTGGACAAAATAGCCATACATGGAAAAACAGGTGGTAGAAAACCAATAAATATTTATTTGTACAGAGTACCAGAGACCTCTACCTAGGATTCAATGACATCAACTATGTTCCTACTAACTCTTAGGTCTTCATTATGCCACCATTGAAGGAATAGTATTCTTTTCATGCTTAATAAACCATTCATTAAGATGAATTATCGTCCTAGGATCATTCCATCTAATTTGGGAGTACACCAATACACGCAGAAACTTCTCATTCAATCATGAGTTTGCTAACATTTCATTGTTATTCCCATGCATAGGAACAAGTATCTTGGGATTTCCCCCCATTGGTAGGTATCAGGACCAGGATTCAAGCTCAGGGTCTATTTTGCCGCATAGGCCTATGGCTTCCCTTATAGCCCGTTAGCCTTCACCAATGCAAGGTGAAGTACCCTTTGCAGCCGTGTAATTCAGACCCAGGGTGGTCACCGTGCAAAAGAAAATATTAAAAAATCCATCCTGCGACATTTTTCTGTCATTTTTCTGTCATCTTTTCCTGTCATTTTTCTGACATTTTTTCCTGCAAAGTTTCAGAGCCTAGGATCCCAGGATAGGCTACAGGCCCATGGGAGCCCGCCAGCCTGAGGTGATCGAAGCTGAGGCAGAGTTGTAATGAACTGAGTTCAAATCCCATGCTTGGCAATATTAATATTAATATTAATAATAATAATGATAATAACACACCCTGGCTCAGAATTCTCACCATTTTTCTGCCACCTCTGAGATTCCAACTCAAGTCTGGGTAACTTTGTTGCACTGTGGGCTAAGGTGAAGCTCACCATCCTTGAAGACTACAAGGTCAGGCCTAGTCCCAGGGCCTGAACTGAAGCCCCAGCACTGGCAAAAATCATATGCTCACCTATTTTACACATAGGATCTCTCTTTACATAGAGATGTGGAATGCATCATGCATTCAATGTAGTTATTCTTTTTATTGTGTGCCTTAGTCATGGATGCATTTTGTATTTTATTACATATGATGACAGCTATAACTGTGCTGACATGGATGGCAACTGATTCCCATGAATATAGAGTTGCCTACATAGCATACTGCATCCTAGCTGAGACCCAGGACTTTCACAGGACAGAGAAACAGGTGCAATGATTGGCTTCTCACATCAGGATTCATCTTTTGGCAGTGCTGGGATCTGACATGGGGACTGGCAGGCCCAATAGGCGAATATGGGTCCAGGTAAGCACACCAGCATGTGAGCCACTGAGGAGCTAGGCCGTTCCCAGGACCTGAGATTGAGCCCCGCAGTGGGGGGGATAGTGGTGAGGACAGTAGTCATCCATTCAAAATCTGAAGGTAGTATGTAAATAATTACATATTTGTATAGAGTAGGAGAGATGGCGACCAGTGATGGAATCCAATCTACCTTGTGACTAAAGATTCTTGGATCTTCCCCTATTACTCCATTTTATGACTCTGATGATTATGGCCATGTTTCATCAACTCTTCATTAAGAAATAATCGATACCCCATGAGTCTTGCCTATCATTTCCTACTCACATCAAGCAGGAACTACTCATTCAAAGATGAGATCCATCGAATTCCATGATTCTTCCTAGGTCTGCAAATGAGTATCTCAGGATCTCCTTCCATTCCCTCAATGTATGGGTGCTGACCAGGAATTGAACTTGGGGCCTACATTGCTGGGTTGGCCTCTGGCTCTTCTGATAGCCAACAGACCATCAGCCACACCAGGTCACCTTCACTCTGCAGGCCACCGTGTTTGGTCCCAGCATGGTCAGCATGCAAAGGAAAATAAATGTAAAAGTGCCAGGTGGAACTTCCCACTGCTTTTATTCCCCCTTGAGGCTTTTTTTTCCAGGAACCCCTGGGAACCTAGGGTCCGAGGTCTGTGGGTCCAGAGGCTGCAGCCTAGGATGATCACAGCTGAGGCAGAGTTGCCATGACTTGACTTCAAGTCCCGGGTCTGGCAAAAAAAAAAAAAATTGAAAAGTTACGAATGAAGCACTCTACCTAAGAACTCACAGTGTTATACTGCTAGAGCTGGGATTTGAACTCAGGTCTGGGGAACCCCATTGCACTGTGGGAAAAGGGGAAGCTCACCATCCTTGAAGACTAGAATGTCAGGCCTGGTCCAGGGCTTGATTTGAAGCCCAAGCACTGGACAAAATAACAAGCCCACCTCTTTAACACACAGGATCTCTATTTACATACAGGTGTGGTATGCATCTTGCTTTCAATGTGGTTATCTTTTTTTATTTTGGGTGTTATTCATGGATGTATTGTGTATTTTATTGAGTATGCTGACAGGTATATCTGTGCTGACATGGATGACAATTATTCCCATGGCTATAGAGTTGCCGTCCTGGCTGAGGCCCAGGACTTTCACAGGACAGGAAAACAGGTGGATCGATGCGCTTCTCACATCAGGGTGAAGCTTTTGGCAGTGCTGGGATTTGAACTCAGGGCCTAGCAGGCCGAATTGGTGAATGGGTCAATTTGAGCACACCAGCCTGCGAGCCAGTACGGAGCTACGATGTACCCAGGTCCTGAGACTGAGCACTGGAAGCAGGGATCAATATAGTCATGAATTCATAATTTAAATACAGGATCTATATTATCATATATGGATGGGTGACATCTTGCATTCAGTGTATTTGTTCTCTTTATTTTGTGTCTTATTCATGGATGCAATGTGTATTTTATTGATTATGATGACAAATATTACTGTGCTGACATGGATGGCAACCCATTCCCTTGGGTATAGGGTTGCCTATGTAGTAATCTCTGTCCTCCCTGAGACCCAGGTATTTCTCAGGACAGGAAAACAGATGGATTGATGGGCTTCTCACATCAGGATAATCTTTTGACAGTGCTGGGATTCAAACTCAGGGCCTAGCAGGCCCAATTGGTGGATGGGCAAAAGTGAGCACACTAGCCTGTGAGCCACTAAGGAGGTAGGCCAGTCCCAGGACCTGAGATACAACCCTAGGAGGAGGGGATTGGGAGGGGTGGGAAATAGTCATGCATTTATAAGTGCAAGTTTGTATGCAAATAAGTACATATTTTTATAGTGTAGGAGAGATGGCGACCTGTGATGAAATCTACCTGTGACTACCAATTCTTGGATCTTCCCTGATGCCTCCATTTCATGACTGTGATGATTATGGTCATGCTTCATCAATTCTTCATTAAAAATAATCGATACCCCATGAGTCTTGCCTATCATTTCCTACTCACATCAAGCAGGAACTACTCATTCAAGGATGAGATTGATTGCATTCCAGAACTCTTCCTAGTTCTGGAAACGAGTGTCCCAGGGTCTCTGGCCATTCCCTCATTGTAACAGGGCTGACTGGGATTCGTCCTTGGGGCCTCCATTGTCTGGTTAGCCTGTGGCTCCCCTGAAAACCAGCAGGCCTTCAGCCTTGCCAGGTCAACTTCACTCTGCAGGCAGCCATGTTATGACCCAGAATGGTCACCATGCAAAGGAAAATAAACATAAGAGCACCAGGTGGAACTTCCCACAGCTTTATTTCCCCTCCCGGCTTCTTTTTTTTTTTCCAATAAGCCCCAGGTCCTAGGGTCTGAGGACGGACTGTGGATCCAGAGGCTGCACCCTAGGATGATCAGAGCTGAGGCAGAGTTGCCATGACTTGAGTTCAAGCCCCGAGTCTAGTAAAAAAAAAAAAAAAAATTAAAAAACTATGAATGAAGAACCCTAGCTCAGAATTTGTGCCATTTTACTGTGAGAGCGGGATTTGAACTCAGGTTTGGGTAACTCTGTTGCACTGTGGGGAAGGGTAAGATCACCGTCTTTAAAGACTGAAAGGATAGGATCTCTATTTACATACAGGTGTGGTATGCACCTTGTTTTCAGTGTAGTAAATCTTTTTATTTTGTGTTTTATTCATCTATGTATTGGGTATTTTATTGAGGATAGGATGGCATATATAACTGTGCTCACATGGATGACAACCTATTCCCATGGGTATAGAGTTGCCTATGCTTTTTAGATCCTAGCTGTGACCCAGGACTTACACAGGATAGGAAAACATCTGCAAGGTTTGGCATCTCACATCAGGATGAACCTTTTGGCAATGCTGGAAGTTGAACTCAGGGCCTAGCAGAACCAACTGCCAAATGGGTCCACATGAGCACAACCTCTTGTGAGCCACTAAGGATCTAGGCCATACCCAGGACCTGAGATCTAGCCCCGAGGTGGGGGTGGAGCACCATATTCATTCCATTCATAAGATGAAATTAGTATGCTAATAAAGGCCTGTTTGTATAACATAGGAGATGTGGCGATCTGTGTTGGAATCCTATCTTCCATGTGACTCTTGGTTCTTTCCCAATGCTTCGATTTTCTGAATGTAATCATTGTCACACTTCATGCAGTCTTAATTAAGATCTTGCCTATCATTTCCTATGTGAATCATGCATGAACTTCTCAACTCTTCCCTAGGCCTGAATTCAAGCACCAGTACTGAAAAACGTAACATTTATAGACATTTTAAATATTTCAGTTATATCTCTATATTCTTTTTAAATCGTGTTTGTTGGAGTGATTCATTATATTTTATTATTGATTGATTGATTTAGCATTTATATTATGGACTGTGAGTACACCTATAATATTTATTACATTTGTCCCAATCTATTCCATAGCATATAGCTTTGCATACATAATATTTACATCATACCTGACACCCAACACTTGCACAGAAAAGGAAAACAGGTGTCACACATGGAATCTTACACCAGGAAGAAACTTTTGGCAATGATGGGACCTTGACTGAGGGACTAGGAGGCCCAATTCATGAAGGGGTGAGTGTCAGCACGGCAGCATCTAGCCCATGCAGGTGTCAAGTGGATCTGAAGACCTGGGGTCAAGTTCCAGGTTTGGCCAAAATAGCAAAAATGTTCTATGCAGATGATGGTATACAAATAAATATTAATTTAGATATTTACATATGGCCAGAAATGTCTATTTAGTGTTCAATGACGCATTCTACGCTCCTACGGATTCTCAGGTCTTTAGTGAGGACTCCATTTAAGCAATAGTATTCTTTTAGTGCATAATAAACTATGAATTAAAATCAGTCTATGTCCTGTGATCATTGGGTCTAATTTTCTGCTAGACTGATTGATGAACTACTCATCAAACCATGCAATTGTTCACGTTCCTCTGGTCCTCCTATGGATAGGCAATAGTTTCTTAGGCTCCCCAGCCCTTTGTAAGTGGCGTGACCGGGATTCAAACTCAGGACCTAGTTGTTCAGGTTGGCCTATGGCTTCGCTGCCAGCCTACCTGCCTTCAGCAGTGCCAGGTAACCTACAGGTTGTAGCCATGTCATTTGGAACCGGGATGGTCACCATGCAAGGAAGGAAAAACCAAGAAACTGCCAACCATCCACAGATGGCCATTTTTTTCGTTGCTGTTTTCATTTTGTTTTCCTGTCAGCCCCGGAAGCGTACCATCCCATGATCGGCTGTGGGTCCAGAAGCTGCACAATCCCAGCGTAGGGTGATGGAATCTCAGGCAATGTTGCCACAACCTCAGTTCAAGCCCTGTGATTGGCAATCTATCTATCAATAAAATATTAAAATATTAAAAATAGCAGGGGGCCAGTGTCTCACACCTGTAATTCTAGCTACTCAAGAGGCTGAGGATTGTGGTTCAAATCCAACCCAGGCTGTAAAGCCCATGAGACTCTTACCTCCAATAAAGCACTAGAAAACCAGAAGTGGTGCTGTGGCTCACGCGGTAGTGCACTCGCTTTGAGCTGAAGAGTGCAGGGACAGCTCCCAAGGCCAGAGTTCAAGCCCCATGAAAAAAAAATTGTAAAAATACTAATGAAGCTCCCCAGCTTGGCATTCATACTTTTTATTTTTCTCTCAGGCCTGGGATTTGAACTCAGAGTCTGGGTAAATCTAATGCACCGTGGGGGATGGGGAAACTCACCATCTTTGAAGACAAGCAATTCAGGCCTGTTCCCTAGGCCTGAATTCAATCCCCAGTCCTGTTAAAGTAATATTCATCCACATTTGAAATAATGATTAATATCTACATACTTATGTTTACCGCATATTATTTTACTGTGTATTTATTTTATTTTTTGCACTATTCATTCATTCATTATTTATGTTGACTATTATAACACTTATAACATGTATTAAATGGATTACATCTTTTGAGAAGTATACAGATTAGCATGTGTATTATATATCTTATTTCAGACCCAGGACATTCACAGAAATTCTATAGTAGATGATCCCATGCTTAGAAAAACAGAAAGAATCCATCAACTAAAGTGGAATTCATCCCTACGCACCCCAGTGGCTCACATCTTTAATCCCAGCTACTCAAGAGGTGAGAACAGGAAGATGAAGTTTCAAAGCCAATCCAGGCAGATAAGCCTGAGAGATGACATCTCCAATTAACTGGCAAAAATCCAGGCTACAGGTATGGCTGAAGTGGTAGAAAATCAGCTATGAACAATCAAGCCAAGAAAGAGCAAGGTCAATTCAAGTGCAGAGAGAGGGGAGTAGGGGAAGAAAGCAGAGAGAAATCCTCCAAAAACAGAGAACAAAACAACAGTATAAACATCCCATCTAATTTATGGTACCAACAAACTGAAAATAAAAAATCAAGCTTGTGTAGTTGTATAACTTTACATGAGCACATATGCTTTTAGGTACACTTCAAAGCTATGTTTTAATAATATATATGTAGATATATTAAAATGTATATATATCTTTAAATAAACTAAGAAAGCAGCCAATGAATAAATACTTCTGAATTAGTGTCTTAACCATGGCATTATAAATTATTTCTACTAAAAGTGTATTTCAAGTTTCTTTCCTCAGAATCAATCTTTAAGAAATTTGTTCATGCACCAGGCAACAGTGGCTCATGCCTATAATCCTAGCTCCTGAGGAGGCTGAGATCTGAGGATGGTGGTTCAAAGCCAGCCTGGGCAGGAAAGTCCGTGAGACCCTTATCTCCAAAAAACTAAAAATGGCACTGTGGCTCAAGCGGTAGAGCACTTGCCATGAGTTGAAGAGTTGAAGGTGGGCAGCCAAGCTCAGAATTCATGCCTCACCACGGACAAAAAAAAAAAAAGAAGAAAGAAGTTTGTTCATACAGATCATAAAATTCTAACCTTCTGAGCTTCAGGAAACTTGCCTTCCTTTTCTTCCAGGGTATTAGGCTCTTTAGGCAAGTACTCCACTACTGAACTACATCCCAGTCCCAATGTGTTTGTTTTTCATTTTACAATTCACTTTATTCCCAAAATGCTTACAAGTACCTACTGTCCTCAAAGAAGTGAATTTTTGTTCAGAAACCCAACGTTTTGTGGTATGAGGACTTCCCTAGTGTATTTTGTGGCAGGCATGAGGAAAACTCACATGATACCATTGCAGAGAGTTTATAGTTACAGAAATAACTCTAAATAGAAATAACATCAACTGTCCCTCTAGGGAGGAATGATGTACTCATTTTCATTCTCACTCTTCATGGCAGATGGTCAAAAGGGAAACATCAATGTGCTATGCTGAAATATAAGTGTTTAAACCCCTTTTTGAAAAACTCTCATGTTGTAAAATCAAAATGTATGAAATAAAGGTGAACCTTAAAGTGAACTTTAAAAAATATGAAAAAACCTAATGAAGCTCCCTGGCTTGGAATGTGTGCTATTTTTAGTCTGAAAGGCCTGGGATTTGAACTCGGGGTCTGGGTAACTCTGTTGCACTTTGGGGGAAGGGGAAGCTCTCTATGCTTGAAGATCAGAAAGTCAGGCCTCTTCCCCAGGCCTGAATTCAGGCCCCAACCCTGGAAAACATAGTCCTTACATGTATTTTAAAGATAGGATTGAACTTCCAGACAGGTGCTCAGTCTATATCATGTTTGGTGTGGTTATTCATTGTACTTTTTATTTTATTCATTTATTTACCGTTTATTTTATTGACTGTGATGACACCTAACCATGTATTACATTATTTACACCCTATCACATAGCATTTAGATTTGTAGACTTGTTCTCCATCATGCCTGACACCCCTTACTCTCACAGAAAAGGAAAACAGGTGTCACACTTGGCTTCTTACTCCAGGAGGAAATTTTTGGCAGGCTTTGAGATCGAGCCCCAGGCGTGGCCAAAATAGCCATACATGGATAGGCAGGTGGTAGTACACCAATAAATACATATTAGTACAGAGTGCCAGAGCCGTGTATCTAGTATTCAATGACATCTGCTACATTCCTACCAAGTCTTAGGTAGTTATTATGCCTCCAGTGAAGGAGTATTATTCTTTTCATGCCTAATTAACCATTAATTAAGTTCAATCAACATCCTAGGATTATTGCGTCTAATTTGAGTCTAGACCGCTGCACGAACTATTCAATCATGAGTTGGATACCATTCCATCGGAATTTCTAAGCACAGCAGGAGTCTCTTGGGATCCCCTGCCAATGGTAGGTGTCAGGACCAGGATTTGAACTCAGGGACTGTGTTGGGGGGTTGGCCTATGGCTTTCCTGACAGTCTGCCAGTCTTCAGCAATGACAGGTCAGCTGTGGGTGGCATTCATGTCATTCAGACCTAGGATGGTCACCGTGCAAGGAATCAAAGCCAAGAAACTGCCTACCATGTGTGGCTCGTGGCTTGTTTTAGTGTCATTATCATTTTGTTTTCCTGTCATACATCAGGTCTTAGGCTTCTAGGATTGGCTTTGGTTCTGGAGGCTGCAACAGAGCTGTCACGATCTGAGTTCAAGCCATGTGCATGGCCAAAAATAAACAAAAAAATTAAATAAAAATATTAAAACAATTTAAAAATTAAAAAACAATTATTTATCTCCCTGTTTTGCAATTCATGCCATTTTTTCTGCCAGGCCTGGTATTTGAACTCAAGGTCTGGGTAAATAGCTGCACTGTCAGGCTAGGGGAAATCACGTCATATGTGAAGCCGAAAAAGTCAGTCCTGTTCCCTAGGCCTGAATTCAAGCCTCAGTCCTAGAAAACATACTCCTTGTATACATTTTATTTACATTTTAAAGACAGGATTTATACTTCCATATAGTCAGACAATATCATATTTGGTATGGTTATTCATTTCATTTCTTGTTTTATTCATTCATTTACCATTCATTTTATTGACTCTTTTGACCCCTATCCCATTTATTACATTGTTTACTTCCTATCACATAGCATCTAGATCTGTAGATGTGTTCACTATGATGCCTGACACACAGGACTCTCCCAAAAAAGGAAAACATGTGTCACAATCAGCTTCTTACTCCAAGAATAAATTTTTGGCAGTGCTGGGATCCGAACGTGGGGCCTTGCAGGCCCACTTCATGAATGGGTAAGGGTGAGCACGGCAGCCTCTAGCCAATGAAGCTGTGAGGTGGTTCCCAGGCACTATGATGGAGCCCCAGGTTTGGCCAAAACAGTGATACATGGATTGGCAAATGGTGGTAAACAATTAATACATATTGGTAAAGAGTGCCAGAGCCATCTATCTGACTGAATGACACCTACTACATTCCTACCAACTCTTAGGTATTTATTATACTGTCTTTGAATTTGATATTATTCTTTCCATCCTTAGTAAACTATTAAAATCAATCAGCATCCTAGGATTATTACATCCACTTTTAGACTCGATTGATACATGAACTACTCTTTCAATCAGTATTCCTATGCATAGGAATGAGTCTCTTGTGATGTCCTGCCATTGGTAGGTGTCAGGACTTAGATTTTTAACCCAGGGCCTATGTTGACAGGTTGGCCTGTGGCTTCCATGATGGCCCACCAGCCTTCAGGAATAGCAGTATAGCAGTTCAGCTCCACTTTGCAGCCATGTCATTCAGAATCAGGATGGTCACCCTGCAAAGAAAAAAATAACGTAAAACCCCAGTCCCCTGCAGCTCGCCACTTTTTGTGCTGTCCCACTTTTTTTTTTCTTCCTGCAAGCTCTGAGCCTAGGATCCTAGGATCGACTATGGGTGAGAGTCTGAAGCCCAGTCTAAGGCAACTGAAGCTGAGGTAGAGTTGCCATGACCTGAGTTCAATCTCCATGGTTGGCAAAAAAAAAAAAAAAAAAAAAGAATAAATAAATAAATAATTTATTTAACTAAATTGAAAAAATTCCCCTGGTTTGGAATTTCTGCCAGTTTTCTTTCCTAACCTGGGATGTGGCTTAGTGGTAGAGAGCTTGCTCAACATGCATTAATGCCAGGGTTTGAATCCTCAGTGCCACATACTCAGAAAAAGCCAGAAGCTGTGGTGTGCTCAAGTGGTAGAACACTAGCCTTGAGAAAAAGAAGCATGGAGACAGTACCCAGGCCCTAAGTTCAAGCCCGAGCACTGGCAAAACAATAGACCAGATGCCAGTGGCTCACACCTGGAATCCTATCTTCTCAGGAGGCTGAGATCTGAAGACCACAGTTCAAAGACACCCTAGGCAAGGAAAGCCTGTTAGACTCTTATCACCAATGAATCAGCAAAAGACCCCATGTGGTGGTGTGGCTCAAGTGGTAGATTGTTCGCCTTGAGATGAAGGGCTTAGGAACAGTGCCCAGGCTTGAGTTGGAGACACACAATGGGAAAAAAGTGAGTGTTAATCAAAGTACTTTTCCTATTTGCTAATTAGGAGAACATTCTCTGGAAAATGATCACTGACGCTGATGTACACCAGAATTGGAGTCAGAGCTCAAGGTTCCAGTTTAGCAGATCCATATGCCCAGCCTCTCAGACTCTAGCATTATAACCTTGTGTCCTACAGAGTTCTGAAAGGTCCATTGTTGAAAGGCTTAATATGCTCCCCAAGCCCTTTGTGATAAGCAGTTCACTTGTATTGTCAATGTCATTACAGTTCTGACCTAGCAGAGCACCAGTAGCTAAGGCCTATCACCCTTGCTCAGCGGGTGAGGTCTGAGGATCACAGGGTGAAGCCAGCCAGGGCAGGAAAGTCTATGACACTCTGACTTCCACTTCTGAAAGGGCAGCTGTTCAAAAACTTCCTGGGGTTCCGTTGGTGATGAGAAGTTACTTGTACTTGAGTTGAACTCAAGACTTGGCCACTGTCTCTAGCACTCTACTACTTGAGCCACAGCACCCATTCTGGCTTTTTCTATGCATGTGCTACAGAGGAGGGATCAAACCCTCTGTAGGGCTTCTTGCATGGCAGGAAAAAGCACTCTCTCACTAATCCACATTCCCAGCCCTCTCATGTTTTTCTTAATGGTAGTTTATACATAAGTATGCTACCATTTTACATCCCACAAGTTTAATTTTCTGAATACCGGTTATTTCAAAAACCCTGATCTTCTCTTCCCCTGCCTGATTTGTGACTGTTCCTGCCTTGGCCTCATAATAATATGTAAATAAAGGCAGCTGAGATCTTATGTTTGCATCATATAAGGACTCAGGCCTGGAACTCTGGAAGAAAAAAGCCATGGGCCTGAAAAGAAGAGAATGATGCAGTATTTGCAACAAGCCTATCTGAAAAATAAATCTGTACATAAAAGGAGAAGCAATACATAAAATCTGTTTGCACTCAGGGAGGTAATATACACACATAAGTAAGTAGGACACTGATACATAAACTTGGCCTTCTCTATTTGAATTTTTTTGGTGGCCATATCAGGGCTTAAACTCAGGGCCATATGTGTTCCTCAGCTGTTTTGCTCAAGGCTGAGACTCTACCACTGCCACAGCTCCACTTCTAGCCATCTGGCTTAATTGGACATAAGTGCCTGCCAGGTTTTCCTGCCTGGTCTGGATTGTATCTCCTGCTCGGCTTTCTTTCTCAAAGCTGGAGCTCTACCCTCTGGGCCACTAATTCACTTCTGGTTTTCTGATGGTTTATTGAAAATAAGAGTCTCCCAGATGTTCCTGCTCGGGCTGGCTTTGAACAGAGATCTCCTGAGACTTCAAGTGGCTTTTCTCAGGGATTCGCCGAAGATCTGCTCCATACAAACCCTTAGTCTAAATCTCGAGAGGTACTAGAGAAAAAAGGAAACATGAAGATGCTTCTAGTATGTTCTAGATACTTCAGGTTGGAGACACAAAACACTCATAAGTATTAGATAATTTTATAAGCCTAAGGAGCAATTCAGACAGTATGAGGATCGCTCCAGCTTTTGGACCTCTCGTCCTGAGACAGTAAATTCACTGCAGCTCAATGCTAAGTGAATGAACTGGCATGTCCTGTGGACATTTGCTGCCAAAATCATGTCACACTCATTTCTCACTCTTGGCTTCAAACCTGTGTACAGAGGAGAAGAGGAAGAGAGAAAATCCTTCTCAGAGAAAGAACCTATAAAGAACATTGAGTAGTTTACTTATAAATTCAAGGCATTGGAATGATGCTGTTAAGTAGTCAGATTGTCCAGATTAAAATATGAAGAAGAAAAGAAAGGCAGGTGCCAGTGTCTGCTGACTGTAATCCCAGCTCCTCAGGAGGCTGAGATGTAGAGAATCTGAGTTTGAATCCAGCCAGCATAGGAAAGTCCATGACACTGTTATTTCTAAGAGATCACAGAAAACCCAGAAGTGGGGCTGTTGCTCAAGGTTAATGCACTACTCTTGAGCAAATGTAACTCAGGGACAAGGCCTATGCTCATAGTTCAACCCCAGGACCTGCTTCCATGTCTTTGTGTATGTGTGGATGTATTCCTATAGGTGAAGCTCCAGAGTAGCTATGATGAAAGGCACCAAGCTAGAAAATTTGTTTTCAATATAATGATTTCATAACACAGAGACTGCTTTCATGACAGTGCATTTCCCTGGGCTCTCCTCACAGTTCCCAGTGCAGCCTCAGGGTTTCTCTGCCTCCCAGGCCTGCTGGAAGAAGTCTGTCTCACTGGCTGTACAGGCAGACAAAAGGCCTCAGTCCTGTGCAGCTGTGTAACAAACAACTCCATATGGGCCAATTAGTGAGGATGAGTTTGAATGGGCTCTGAAGGTCAGGACAAAAAGTCCTCTTTGTACCCCAAGCTATCTCTCTCCCCAGTGCTCTATTTTAACAGGAAGCCTTCATTTTTGCCACCTCCTTTGGCAGGCCAAGTTCTCAGCACTAATCCTGCCTTTGTAAGACTATATTCTGGTGTTCAGATACAGTGCTCAATATAATTCAGGAGTCCTTCTGGCAGACAACTAGGGCACTTAACCTCAAGAAATGTTTCATTGTGGGTAATGATGGGCCTATGATGCCCCTGCTAGTTTTCCGGAAGTTTTGGAAATCCAAGCACATGTCTGATCTCACCATACTTCCTGTCATCTAGGACTGCTGAAGCACATTAGGTTTTGAAACCTTTGACCTCTCCTAGTTGAGCCCTGGATGGCAAAGTTTTGGGGTTGAACACAGTGCCTGGGTGCTGACCATGAGCTCAGTGCAGGAGACCAGTGCTTTACCATTTTGTGTCACAGCTTTTACTTCTGGTCTGTGTGTGGGTGTGTGTGTGTTCGAGCGTGCACACATACACCAATCCTGGAGCTTGAACTCAGGACCTGAGCACTGTACCTAACTTCGCTTGCACAAGAATAGCCCTCTCCCACTTGAGCCACAGAGACACTTCATGCTTTTTTCTAGTGATGTGTACCTGAGAAATCAAATGCAGAGTTTCATAGATGCAAAGCACTCTCCCCCTAGGCACATTCCCAGCCCTCTTCTTCAGGTTGGTTGTAGCAGTTGAAGTCTGGGCCTGTGTGCTGTCCCTCAAGTCTTGTGCTCTACCACTTGAGCCAAAGCACCATTTCAGGTTTTCTCATGGTTCATTGGAACTAAATGTCTCGAGGACTTTCCTGCCCAGTCTAGCTTTGAACCATGATCCTCAGATCTCATCCTCCTGAGGAGCTAGGATGACAAGCGTGAGTGACAAGCATCCAGTTTCCACTTCAGGTTTCTTAGTGGTGAATTGGAGATAATAGTCTCATGGGATCTTTTGTGACTGGCATAGTTTGGAAGCCAGATCCTCAGATCTCAGCTTCCTGAGAAGGCAGGCTGACAGACCTCAGCTATAGAACCCTAGGCTGTGGCACTCTACTGCAAGGGGGTCCTTGGCTCCACAAGGTGGAGTGCTAGCCATGTGCCCAAGAGGTAAGGGTCAGTGCCTATGCCGCGAGTTCAAGGTTCATGACTGAGAAAAAACAAAACAAAACAATTGTCTGCAGTAAACAACTCACCCACTCTTCAGTAATATATAATTTTGTCCCTGCCATAGGGACATATCTGCATCTCCATATTCTTGTCTGCATAATCATCTCAGTTGTGTAGCTCTTACAAGGACCATATGAAAGAATGCACTCTGTGAAGGACAGAGCAGATGGCACTCTTTTAAGGACTCAGCCCACAACATCCTGTGAAGACTCAGCACCCAGCACCCAATGCAGGACTCAGCACACTTCACCCTGTGAAGAACTTAGCACACAGCACCCTATGCCAGACTCAGCACAGGGCACCCTATGAAGGACTCAGCACATAGCACTATTCCACAAGCTGTCATTAGAATTAGGTTGCTTTCATCAGTGTCACCATTCTTTGAGAAACATTTCCCAAATCACACAAGTTCACATCTAATGGTTTAGTGGGGTGTTTTTTGGGGGGGAGCAGGCTACCCATAGGGCTTGAACTCAACGCATGGGGATACTGTTCTAATAACATTTGCTCAAGGCTAAGTCTCTACTACTTAGAGCCACATCTCCAAGAGTCTCACGTACTTCCTACCAGAGCTTGGTTTTAAAGCTCCCAAGCAGCCAGGATGGTGGGGGTAAGCCAGCAGCATCTGCTTCTGTGGAGCTCAGTTGCAGCTGTTTACATATGCCTAAGTCAGGTAGGTGGCAACTGTCAGTGCCAGACTCCTAGCTTGTTCTGTGATGTGGTATTTGAAGTCCTGTTCTTCTATAATTGCAGTTAGAACATTCTACCATTTTTTGGTGGCACTGGTGGTGCTTGAGTAAGGGCTTAGACACTGTCCTTAAGCATTTGTTCTCAAGGCTAGCACTCAATTGATTGAAAGACAGCAGAACTTCCAGGTTTTCTGCTTATGTGGCACTGAGGAATCGAATCCAGGGCTTTGTGCTTACTAGAGGAACACTCAATCACAGAGCCCCAGGAGTAAAGGAGGTATAAATAGATAGATTGTTTTATATAAATATTATATAGACAAAAGAGAGATGTCTATATTATTACATTATAGATAATATTGTTATCAATTATTAGGTATTAAATTATAACTCCATTTAATGATGTGTCCCAGCTAACAATTAATAAAGCATTAATTAATACTCAATATCTTGTTATTGTTTATCATATATGTACATACATCCATACATATAATTAAATATTTTATAGAATGAGACAGGTGTCTATATATTATTAAATTATGAATCATGTGCTACTACCAATTATTAGGTATTTATGTCTCCATGAAACTTTTATTCTGTTAATACTTAATAAAATATTAATTAAACTTAATCCACATCCTATAATTACTGCATCTAATTTTATCCTAGAATGATTCATTACTAATTCAATCTGTTTATCATTTATTGTAGTGACAATTCTTCCATCTATGACTTCTTTTACCTTTGTGACATTCTACTTACTCAACATATTGATTTGCATCCAAATTATACATCCTACCTGACACTGAGCACTTTCAAAGAAAAGAAAATCATGTGTCACGCTCGGCTTCCCACTCTATGATTACATTTTTGGCAGTGCTGGGATCTAAATTCAGGGCCGAGAAGGCTCAATTCATTTATGGGTGGCTGCCAGCACAGCAGCCTCTAGCCAATTCAGCTGCCAGGTTATTCCCAGGCCCTGAGATTCAGTCCCATATATTGACTCCATATTGTGCTTAGTGTATCTATTCATTTTTTTTGTTTTATTCATTTATTTACCATTTATTTTATTGACTGTTCTTACACATGGACTATTTATTACATTTATTACATAGGATAGATTTGTCTATGTATGAAACTTCACACCTGACAGCCAGGACTTTCACAGCAAAGGAAAACCTGTGTCACCAAGGGTTTCTTACTCTATGAATCAATTGTTGTGAGTGCTGGCATCTGAACTCACAACCTACAAGGCCCAATTCATGAATGGGTGAATGTCAGTACGCCAGCCTGGGGCATATGGAGCTGACAAGCAGTTTCCCGCACCTGAGATTGAGCCACAGGGGTTGACAAAATAAGAACAGATTGATATGCAGATGGTAGTACACAAATAAATATAGATCTTTATAGAGTGCCAGAGATGTCTATACATTATTCAGTTAAATAGGCTACATTCCTACCAATATTTGGGTATTTTTAATGCCTCTATGTAATTTATATTATTGTTTTCATCCTTAATGAATTGTTAATTAAATTGTTAATTAAAACTATTGAGTCCATGTAATTAATAGTATTCTTTTAATGTGTCAAAAATATTCATGAAAATCCATCGGCATCATTCAGGAACAACTTATTCAACCTTGACATTCATAACCTTACATCGGTATTCCTATGAATAGGAATGAGACTATTAGGATCTCCTACCATTTGTAGGGGTCAGGACCAAGCTTTGAACCCAGGGCCTATGTTGCCATGTTGGCCTATGGCTTCCCTGGTAGCCCTCCAGCTTTCAGCAATGCCAGGTTTCCAACACTTTTCAGCCATGTCATTCAGACACAGGAAGGTCACCTTGCAACGAAAACAAATGTAAAACTGGCAGCCATCTGCCAGTTTCAGGTTTTTCTTCTTTGTTTCTGTGTTGTTTTATGTATTTATTATTCCTGTGAGCATTTGTGCCCCGGGAACTCAGGTTTGGCTGTGGGTCCAGTGGCTGCACCCTAGGCTGGAGTGATCGATGCTGAGGCAGAGTTGCCATGCCCTGAGTTCAAGCTCTGTGCTTGACAAAATAAAAATAAATAAATAAATAAATGAACACATTAAAATATTTTAAAAATTATGAGGCTGCTTGGCTTGGAATTCATGCCATCTTTTCTGCCAGTCCTGGGATTTGAACTCAGGGCCTAGGTACATCTACAGCACTGTGGGAGAAGGGGAAGCTCACTGTGCTGGTAGACAAGAAAGTCAGGCCTGTCCTAGGGCCTGAATTCAAGTCCTAGCGCATGCAATAATAATATTCGTATGCATTTTAAATACAGGATTCATATTTACATACATATGTTTACTGCATATTGCAGTTAGTGTGGTTATTCATTTTATTTTGTGTTTTATTTATTTCTTATGTATTTTAGTGAGTATGATTACACACATAACTTTTTTTACGTCTTATTACATAAGATATAGATTTGCCAATGTACTATACCTCATTCCTGAGACTCAGGACTTTCACCAATAAGGAAGACAAGTGCGACATTTGGCTTCTTCCACCAGGATTACTTAAGTTTTGGCAGTTCTGTGATTTGAACTCAGGGCCTAGAAAGCCCACTTCATGAATGGGGTGCGGGTCATGTTAGCACACCTGTCTTATGCAAATGGAATTTTCGGTCAAATTTGGCCTTAGCAGTGGCCAATATATAAACACATAGATGTGTAAAATGCAGTGTGTGTGTATTTACACATGTATATGCATCTATAAACATATACAAAGAGAGACAGATAGACATTTATGTAGATTCTAGTGTATAACTCTATATAAAGAGTGATGTCTATATCTTACTTTTATATATTCTATTGCTACTAATTATTTGGTCTAAAATTATTCCTCCATTAATTAATCACGGTAGAAGACTTAATAAAGTATTAATTAAATTAATCAATGACCTATATTTAATGTATACAATCTTATATTAGAAAGACTAGTTAATTAGTAATTCAATTAGCACATTTGAAACATTCTATTAGTGTTCCTAAAAATAGGAACCAGTTTCCTAGGATCTTCAACCATGTGCATGTGGGACTCCCAGGATCCAACTCAGGGCCCAGTTGTCTGCATTAACCTCAGGCTTCACTGACAGCCCACCAGCCTCAGCCATGCAAAGTCATGCACAATTTTCAAGCCAAGTCAGTGAGACCCAGGATGGTCACTGTGCAAAAGAAACAAAGGTAAAACTGTTGTGTAAAACTTTCTGGTTTTTCCTCTTCCATTTTGGTTTGTTTGATTGTTTGTTGGCCAGTGCTGGGAGTTGAAATTGGGTCCTACGATCCTTGGATCATCTGTGGGTGTAAAAGCTGCACCCCAGCCTAGGGTAATCTAGGCTGAGGCAGAGTTGTGAAGACCTGAGTTCAAGCCCCGTGCCTGCTCCCCCCCCAAAAAAAGTTAAGGTCCTAGCTTGGAATTTGGGACATTTTATCTGCCATACCTGGGATTTGAAATCAGGGCCTGGGTAACTCTATTTTGCTGTGGGTGAAGTGGAAGCTCACCCTCCTTGAATAAAAGAAAGTCAAGAGCATTTCCTTGGGCATGAATTCTAGACCCAGGAATGGCAATATTATATTTATATACATTTATAATATACATCATATATATGTATTTGCATAGGTATTACATATTGTACTTAGGAAACCATATTTTCACAGACAGCAGAACAGGTCAACATTGGTTTCTTACCCCACCTATTGTCTTTGGCACTGCTGGGATTTGAACTCAGGGCCTGGAATGCCAATTCATCAAGGGATCAATGTAAGCACAGCAGCCTCAAACAAATTCACTGCCAGGGAGTTCCCAGGACCTAAGTTTAACCTCCAGGAGTGGCCAATATATAAATAGATAGATGCATAATTGCTGCAAATACATATATAGGCATAGAGAGGGAGAGAGAAAGAGATGTATATGTATATTCCAGTGGATATTTAAATATATAAATATATTTATATAGAATGTGAGATGTCTATATATCATTAAATTACATGTAATATATTACTAATAATTATTTGACATTAAATTATGCCTTCAATTAATGATGTATCATGGTTTAAGGCACAATAAAGTGCTTCCTTGTGCAAAAGGAGCTCAGGGACAATGTCTAAGCTCACAGTTCAAACCACAGGACCTGACCCCCCCCAAAAAAATACAGCCAGTAACTCCTTGTGTCTGTGTATGTGTGAATGTATTTCTATTGGTGAACATCCAGAGTCGCTGTGAAGAAAGGCACCCAGCTAGGAAATTTGCTTTGCATAGAATGATTTCATAGCACAGAGGGTGCTTTCAAGACAGTGCATGTTCCAGGACACCCCTCCCTGTTCACAGTGTAGCCTGAGGGTTTCTCCACACCCAGGTTGCTGGAGGAAGTCTGCCTCATTGTTGGAACAGGCAGACAAAAGGTCTAACTCCTGTACAGCTCTGTAACAACTCTATCCAGGCCAACTAGTGATGGTGAGTGTGGGCAGGCTCTGAAGACCAGGAGAAAAAGCCGTTTGGACCCCAAGATATCTCTCTCCCCAGTGCTCTGTTTTGACAGGAAGCCTTTATTTGTGCCACCTCCCGTGGCAGGCCATGTTCCCTGCACTTATCCTGTCTTTGTTAGACTGTGTTCCAGTGTTGAAACAAACTGCTACAATTAATTCAAGATTCCTTCTGGCAGACAACTAGGGAGCTGAACCTAATGCAGTGATTCATTATTGGCAACGGTGCCTACCTCGGTTTTTGGAAGTTTGCTACATCTAAGCACATTTGCAAAATCACATCTAAGCACATTTGCCAAATCACAATGTTCCGTTATGTAGGACTGGTGGAGCTCTTCAGGTTTGGAAACCTTTGACCTCTCCTAGTTGGTCCTTGGGTGGATAGGTTTACAGGTTGAACACAGGGCCTGAGTACTGACCATGAGCTCAGAACAGAAGCTCAATGTGTAATAGGAAGTCCCCTACTCAGGCAGGCAAACCCACCTAGTCATCTGGAGTGACAGATCCCACCGCAACTAAGTTGTTAATAAAGAAGCAACTGTATTGAGAAGTTTTCTACACTGACTGGCCATGGCCACAGCACAGGCTCAGGATCTGATACTGCCACCCTGAGCAGCCCCCATTCTTTGGTTTTTAAAGGCAAAATCCATGAGGTCGAGCCTGGTCATGCACAGGTGACCAATGGGATCATACCAAACAAAAGGATTGCATGGTCATACCAGACCACACACAGGTGGCTAATAGGCAGAGTTTACTGTAAGCATGTGTGAAAGGCAGGGTTTACCACCATAAGCAGGTGGTGTCCGGTAGTTGGAGTCAGATTACAACCATCTGTTTTATGGGTCAGTCTTTCACTCAACAATCAAGGTGAGTTAGGTTGTTAAGGAGAGGGGGACCTAGAGGCATTCTTTCCATTCCAGGAACAGGGCTGGTTGGAGCCAAGGTCTAGTTTACCTTGTTTAAAGTTTTTTTTTCTGGGCTGGTGAGGTGGCTCAGTTGTAGAGTGCTTGCCTTGCACCCATGAGGCCCTGGGTTTGATTCCTCAGCACCACATAAAGAAAAAGAAAAAAGCCGGAAGTGTTGCTGTGGCTCGAGTGGTAGAGCACTAGCCTTGAACTGAAGAGCTGAGGGATAGCGCCTAGGCCCAGAGTTCAGGCCCCACGACTGACAAAAAAAAAAAAAAAAAAAAAAAAAAAAAAAAAAAAAGTTTTTTTTCTAAAATCCCCAAAACAAAGGCAAAGCCTGGAAAGAAGCTGTACCAACTCAAGTCTCCTCTCAGGGCCTATTTCCCAGTGCTTTACCCTTTGATGTCACAGTTTCACTTCTGGTATCTGGGGGAGGGGGAGGTAATTTGTGTGCATATACCAGTCCTGGAGTTTGAACTCAGGACCTGAGCACTATACTCGAGTTTCTCCTGTACAAGGATAGCACTCTACCACTTGAGCCACAGAATCACTTTAGACTTTTTTTCTAGTGAGGTGCCACTGAGAATTCAAAGCCAGGGTTTCATACATGCAAAGCACTCTACCCCTAAGAACCATTCCCAGCACTGCACTTCAGGTTTCTTTCTTTCTTTTCTTGTAAGTTGGAGGAGTTGAAGTCTGGGCCTGGGTGCTGTCACTCAGCTCTTCAGCTCAAGTGGAGAGCTCTACCACTTGAGCTACAGAGCACATTCAGGTTTTCTGGTGGTTCATTGGAGATAACATCTCAAGGAATCTCCTGCTCAGGCTGGCTTTGGACCATGATCCTGAGCTCTCAGCCTGCTGAGTAAGTAGCTAGCATGACAGGCATGAGTCACCAGCACCCAGCTTCCACTTCAAGTTTTTAAGTGGTGAATAGGAGATGATAGTGTCATGGGACCTTTTGTGGGGGATAATTTTGAACCCAGATCCTCAGCTTCTTGAGAAGGCAGAATGATAGAACTCAAGTAAAGACACCTAACACATGACACTTTGCTACAAGGGGGTCCTTGGCTCCACGTGGTAGAGTACTACCCATGAGCATAAGAGGAAAATCAGAGTCTAGGCTCTGAGTTCAAGGTTCATGATGGAGAAAACTAAACCAAAACAATTGTCTGCAGAAGACAAGTCAATAGAGTTCAATACATTCATAAATTTGGAACTGCCTTAGGAAATATCTGTGCCTCAAGTTTCTCACCTGCACAATCATCTTACTTGTGGAGCTCTAACAAGGATCAGATGAAAGAATACACCCCGTGAAGGAGTCAGCACATAGCACCCAGTGAACGACTCAGCACACAGCACTCCGTGAAGGACCTAGCACCCCAGGAAGGACTCTTCATATAGCTGTATCCCACAAGCTGTCATTAGAATTAGGATGCTTTCATCAGTATCACCATTCCTTCAGAAACATGTCACGAACCACACAAGTTCACATCTAATAGTTTAGATGGGTCGTTAGTCGGGGGGTGGGGGGCGGGAAGGGGAGGAAGGATCATCAGACCCAGGGATTGCACTCATAGGTTGTGGGTACTGTCGTAAGATCTTTTCCTCAAGGCTAGAGCTCTACCACTTTCAGCCACAGCTCAGAGTCTCACAGACTTCCTGCCAGGGCTGAGTTTTCAACCCACCAGTGTCAGATCTCATCCCCTGAGCAGCTAGAGATGAGCCAGCAGCGTCTGGTTGGATGGAGTTGGTTTGCAGCTGTTAACCTCTGGCTGTCTGGATAGATGGCAGCCGTCATATTCAGATTCCCAGCTTGCTCTGTCATGAAGTATTTAAAGTCCTGGTCTTGTATAGTTGCAGTTAGAACATTCTAACTTTTATTTGGTGCTTGAGTAACAGCACCACTTCTGGCTTTTTCTGTGCATGAGATAGTGTGGAAACGAACCCAGGGCATCATACATACTAGGCAAGCACTCTATCACTGAGCCCCAGGAGTGACAAGTGTAGAAATAGATATATACATAGCTTATATATATACCTATATGTATAAAATAAGAAAGATATGTATATTATTAAATTACATATACTATATTACTACCAATTATCCATAATTAAATTATTCTTTCCTTTATTTCTCATTGTTGAAAATATAATAAAGTATTAATTGAAAAATAGTCAATGTACTATGATTACTGTTTACAATTTTAAAATATAATCATATACTAGCTACTAATGTAATTGTTACTTTTACAACATTCCATTAATATGGAAGTATGTCAGAATGCGATTCTTAGGCTCTCCCGCCATTTGTAGTTGGCGGTCCCGGAATTTGAACCCTGGGCATACGTTGCTGGTTTTGGCTATGGCTTGCCTGATAGCCCACCAAACTTCAGCAGTGTAAGCTCACATACTCTTT